>NW_007578171.1:350556-499740 GCF_000690725.1 Stegastes partitus
TCTCGTCTGTTGGTGATGGTGACAGTGGTGACTTTGTACGTGTTCAGGAGGTCTAGTCTGAACCATGGCTTCAGGTCATGTTTGGTGTGGCTACATGACTTCTGTCTATAGTTGCTGGCACGGTTCCCATCAATGGCTCTTTCGGGTTTACCCGACCAACCCACTGAAGACTGAGTCACTTGTCCCCCTCCTGCAATATTATTGGCTGGACAGGTACAAAATGTTATAGTAAATGTAGTTTGACAACATTATAGAGGTATAATATGTTGTAATCTAATCAAGGCTGCCTGAAAATAGACAGTCAGCACATTTGATCAAACTTTTCACTGTGACCACTGGAAAAAACTTTTTTTTGAAATAAATTTTTATCAAGAAACTTGACACAAAATAAACAATTTACTGTCCAAATGTTATTCACATAGGGCAAGATTTAAGCTTATATTTTTGTGACTTAAGTGAACTTGCCTTTATTCTTTGAAGTTTAATGTTTTGAAGTTTGTTTTACTTCAAATCTCAAATATACGATCAATTTGGGAAAATATCCCCAATAACAGTGAACCAGTTAAAAGAATCATCTCACCAGCAGAGCTGCTTATCTGTCCCGCAATAAGCAACAAAACAAACGTCACAGCTGGAGTCATCATCCTGTAAAAAAAGTTGACCACATTTTTATGAGATTTTTTTTTTTCTCAATTTTTTCTCTACATTTTCTGTCATGATTCATCATCCCACGTGTAACTAAGCAAACATGAAAATGACAACTGACACGGTCACAAATAACAGAGAAATATCATAAAAACTGATATTTTGACTTTAAATTGATAAATTCACATTGAAGCCATGTAATCAGCAGATTCAAAAATTGTACCCAAACCTTTTTCTTCCTATTAAGACATGCATTATGTAACTATTACCTTGTCACTGACAAATTATTCTGTTAAGTTGTAGCAGATTTTGTTGGTTTGTTATTGACAAAAGTCACATATGCCAAAAAGCACAAGAAGAATGAAGTTCTGTTCTACCAAAGACCTACCTTGAAGCCCAGCAGTGGCTTGGTAGTAGATGCAGTTTGCATGTGTGCACCGAAGGCAAATCATTTATACCTTTGGGCTGAGCAAAACTGAGAAGTGATTGATATATAAACATCCTGCTTAAACAACAACTGTTGGTTTTGTACATTTTAATACATGTTATACACACCCTCATCAAATACCAATGTGTTCTTTAGACAACACGTGATGCTGGCAAACCCTGAGTCTGCTCAAATAATATGTCCAGTCAAAGTTTATGACAGAGAGTGGATCCAATTTTGCAACTTAATGCAGTCCACAAGTTCTGTTATACATTAAATGTAATGGAATTGATAGAGATTAAAATCAAAACAAAACAAAACAAACAATACAAATTGGCTTTTTTTTCAATGCAACCACTCATAGAATACATAAGAAATTGGAGAAAGTAAATGAGAGTCATTCTATTCCATTTGCCTGTTGAGTTGTTGAGTTTGTTGAGCTCTCATGGGCACCGCACTGTAGTTTCAGTTTATTCACCTCGGCTGTTTTAACTCCATTCAAATTAACCCCAGTGTTTTCCAGTGCCACATCTTTGAATGCATAGCGAATAAATGATAAATAAAAACAAGAAAACATTTACATTAAACCTACATTTTCTCAATAAGTTTGTTTTCATCTGTAGATAAGAGTCAAAATCTGACCTGTAGAATGTCGTTATCACAATTCGTGCCCAGAATATTGACCTGTTGTAGCTCGGAGTCAAGAAAATTAACTTATGAATGTGTTTTGCATAACTTTTTTTTTATTCCTCTGATGAACTGCTATGTATTTTTACATTTGTTATGTAAAAATGTAAAGGGGCTAAAAAAAAAATTCAACAAAAATCCCAGAGCCGCTGCATGAGCTCTGTTCTGTTTTGGCTCTGTTCCACAACCTTTCTGTCTCCTCTCACCAACCTTTTTCACTCTTGTAACATTCTGCCCTCCCATGGTCTCTCTCTTTTGTTTTTTTTTTTTTACATTTTTCTCTCCATACATCTCCGCGCTAACTCACATTTCCCACCTCCACTGTGTCTCTCTGCTGTTTGCATTCATTTATTTCTGCTTTTGGTTTTCCATTTAGCTACTCTTCTGCTTTTTCATACCCAGTGCCCTCCATCTCTGGCCAACTGCTGCTTATCCTATCACCTCAACAAGCTGTGTAACCTTCCTCTTTCTCTCACCTGTGTTTCTACGCACTTTTCTCTCCCACCCATCATTCATTCTCTATTAACAACTACTTCCTTTTATCCTGTTTCCAGCTTGTTCTTTTTGCGTTTCCCCCTTGTTAACTTTACTGTGCCCATTTTTTCATCCCACATTTTATCCTTTCTCCTTATATTCAGTATGATTTGATTTGTTCCTGAGTGCGTGTCTATTGATGTGTTTGCAAGTGACAAACTACATGTTCCCTATAAAGGGAACTCAAAGTAGGTCAGTCCTCTGTTTCTAATGATGCTATGGTCTGCTGAACTGACTTGGCCATCCATCTGATGTGTTCATGACTGCATTAGTGTCTCTAAAGTGGTCTTTTTTTTATGTGTGTGTTTTGCCTCTAATGTTGTGTCTCCCGACCATTTTTGTATATTCTGCAACATCCAGTTGTTAGCATGCGATTCCTGTTTACACTGTGAGTAAGCCTCAGCCTTATAATAATCATAACCTCAATTTCATAGTGACACATTGACATAGTACCTTGTTAGAGAGCAGTCAAATCAGCCAGACATTATTCTGGCCACAGACTGGCTGACAGTCTGCCATAAGGGACACACTCTGCAGCCCTGCTCTCTAAGTGCTTAACCTCTTGCTGGAAGAGGTGACAGTAATAAAACGGTGTCTGATATGGTTAATGTACACACCATCTGGTCCGTGATCAAAAGCTCAGCTATCATTTGGAAACATTATTACACAGGAATTATCATATGGCACTGGGAAATGATGGTGATGTATGTGTTTTGACATGCATTTCAAGCTTTAGTTGAGGATAAGTGTGATTGTCAAATCGGTGATTCTCTTTGATTTGACTGGCAAGTTAGGGGAAAGATATGAGGGCTGCACACATCTTGAATCTTAACTGTGCAATTAACACGGTGACACGAGAGGCAGTTTGATGGTTCATATGGTTACGGTGCTGTTAACATGGCGATAAAATTTCAAATTGCTCATAAGACAGTAAGTTAGCTGGAATTCAAGTGCAACTCTGTGCCAACGTGAATGGAAAATTGGCACCCCTTCCTGCTGCAGGCTTCAGCCACGAATAAGCCAACCAACTTCCTGTAAACAAAAATAGCACGATGATCTTTATTAATTTTTTCTATTTTTCTTTTGTTTTACAATTAGTTCCTTTGTAATATTTTTAAAAAGTCTGAGCCCGAGCACATCGTGCGACTTGCAGTTTCATCTTTGGCCGCTGTGCTGCTGTTCCTGAGGGACTGAGGCCTCCTTTGAAGCCAAACAGACACAAGCACACACAAAGAAAGATCAATATATAAATAGGCTTTGCTGCTGTGTTGGCACCTTTGCTGGTTTTGGGCAGGCATGAAATATAGGGGCCCACGGGTGCCCAAAATCTCTTGTGGTTTGGTCAGGACAGTTACCCTGTATAGAATTCATAAGCCAGTGCTTCTTCACAACCCAGTGAGAGCACCACCTCTGCTTAGTAAATGACTGCTGCTGTATTAGATGTGACAGATTTTAGATGCTACACACCCAAAACATATAGTCATTAGCATGGTTTTGGCAAAGAAAATGCACTGTTAATGTCACAGAAGAGCAGATAAGATTGTCAGCAAAACAGCATCACTTTTCCAGAAAGACTACAATCATACAATGTGCTGTAGAACTGCAAAATGTATTAAATAAATCTGTGAAGACGTCACGTATTAGACAGAAGCAGGCGAAAAAAGAAAGGATGAAGAGAGGTGTTAAGAGAGAATCTCAGTGAAAGAACAGACTCGACGCCGGCTCTCCAGGGAAGCACTCTCTGCTCAATCGCTTGCTCTTAGGTCCCCCCTAATGACATCTCCAGCACCAGATTGCCTCCCCCGCTAGAGTACTTGTTTCAGTCTATTGTCCCGGAGAGATGTTCCTAACATGGGGTGTTGAACATGTGGAGGTCGAGGGAGGCAGTCTATCAGACAATCAAATGATAGGATTTTCTCTTCCAATCATTTTTGATAGCGCGTCTCTTTCCTCTCCTCTGGCTTTTGGTGTGACAAAGACGAGGAAAAGGAGGAGAAAAAAAAGAAAAAGATGAATTTGTCCTTCAGTTTTTTTTGCCATCTGGTCCTCGAAGATCATGTTTTTTTTTCTTTCTTTCTATTTTTTTAAATAAATAAATAATCTTCAAGTTGTTTGTCTTTCTTTTCACCTTTTCATAGATACTATTGCGTTGCCTCCTCTTATTCGGAACCAGCAAAACCCAGTGGTTAAGACTAAAGTACTCTTACGTATAATTCCTTAAAATGAATCAAGGAGCTTAAAACAAAATGTCTGTCTATGTGTTGATACCTTCAGCTTTGCAGAAATCCCGCTTATCTGATATTTCTTAGTATGTTCCAGACATAGAGTAAGGGCAGGAAAATAACAAATGCAACAAGGTGAGAGATTCCTGAGGAAGCAGGATCCTTAAATTCTTAGAAGTCCAGCAAAAGTGATGCTGCTGCAAAAAATGTAGGGAAATGTAGGGAAATAGCACTTTAACCTGCCCTTTAGAGTGATGCTTTTTGCTCTCAAGAAACTCCCTGTTGGCAATGTCATCTCAAGCATTCTGTTTCCCTCCCGAATGCACCCAAAACACAACGTAGAAACCCAGAGATTGTGGGTCACACCAGCCACGAGGGCATGGCTGCTCAGTAGTCATGACTTCATTATTGTGTGTTTACTCAGTACTTACGAGCTGGACCACATCCTTCCTAGAATTTGTTCATTTGATCCCAGCTACACACCTGTAAAACTCAGTGACTGCATCTCTATGGTTGCGACGCTGTTGACACAGTCTGCCTTTGTAGTCGCTCTGGTTCTGACCACAGTTTGCCATGATGGCACAAACAGACTCACGGGGTGAAAATAACACCGACTACACTGTCAACGCTGGAAAATGAATTGATGTGCAGAGTAGAAAAGATACAAGGTAGACTGAGCTGTGCAAGTTCCAGTAGTACAGAACCTTAAGACTCTCATCTAGACTCGAATCTATTTTGATTTCATGACTTTTATTAAAGACAGTACTTTATGGAAACCCATAAGACTGCCCTCTCTTCTCTCTGTGCAGAATCATGGATGTGCACTAACAGTCTGTTGTTATTTTGAGGGAAGACAGAACAGTGCAGCAGTGTTACACTATTGTGTACAAGACTTGCTATCCATTTATCTCCTCTTATGTCACCTTTCCCCATAACTTCCTTCTGCTAGCTCCACACCTACTACCTGGTGACATCATTCAGTCATCCAAATCACCAGACATTTTTTTTCTTGCTATTATAACACAGTTCAGACAATAATAATGAACCTGTAACTCTAAGTTAAAATTTCCCTGTATTCTTTAAACCTTTAAATTATGTTATCACACATCTATAGTCACCAAACGGACTTTTCCTCACAGCGCTGCATCTGTTCGTCTTACAGTTACATCTACGTTTACTCCAGCTGAGACAAGTCAGTGTACTCCTGCAGTGTGTCGACCCTTAGAGAGGTCTTGCTTCTACCTAAGCACATCTTGCCAGTTTGAGCACAACTTTAGAATATTGGCAGCATCGGTAATTTCAGCAAATACTCCAAAACAACGTTTGTTTGAATTCAAAGCCCTCTACTAGTGGTAGAAATTAGGATTGTGGCCCAGGTGGAAGTCAGATGAAATTAATCTCGAGAAAGAAATTCAGGTTAGAGAGAAGATTGTGGTGGATGCTTTGGTCTTTAAAACACAAGAGGCATATGTTTGCTTTAAACATGATGTCCTCACATCAACGGCGCCGTCATTTTAATGTAACCAGTTTAAAGTTACTGGAGACTGCCAGCATCTCAGACTGTGCAAATGGGAGTGTTGGCTTCACCTTTATTTGCATTTCATTGACAAATAGAAAGGCTGTGTACAGAAGAGCAAAAATAATTTTAGGCCTGTGCTAGCGTTGTAAAGTTGATTGAACATTTGTGCTGTAACATCACCTCACCAGTCTCTTCTTTGCTTTGCCTGCATCTGTTTCCACCTACATAGAGATGCATGGACCTGTGTGGAAACAGACACGATTGGCGCAAAGAGGTAGCAGAAAAGAAATAAGTTCTCATAAGGTTGCGAAATACCATGAATGAATCTGATTTTTTTGTTGTTGTTTTAAGTCTCTGTTTTTTCAGGGCATTGGTTGAGCATTCTGTTCTGCACTGCTGCTTTTTTGTGGCGTGGGACGTTGCTCACACTACTCGCATGCACTAGACTTCATTCTCTGTTAAGAGCTTGAGTATTCCACTCTTTACATAGCAGATAGTTGCTTGCTGCTATATTTATGTCCCTTTAACCTTAACTAAATGCTTATTTGAATTCAACCATGATCTTTGCCTACCATTATCAAGTCTCTTTTACACCTGTAATTGTTTTAGTTAGCACAAATGGTATGTATTGCCAATAGAGGGAGCATACTTAACTTAGTAGGAGCAAAAATCATAAATCACTCTTGCCATTCCTTCGCTCCCATGGCTCTTTTTCAGTAATTCTCATTTATCCCCATGTTTCCCTTTTTCTTCCAATGCTATTTTCTTCCCCCCCCCCCACTCTTCACTCTTTTAATGTCATGCCCAACCTTGTAAGATCAAGCCCTCTGCTGCACCTGAAGGACTTGCATTTCATCTAATGAGGAAGGATAATGCGTGCTGTTGTAGTTGATGGACAAATAAGAAGAGGCACAGGACAGACATAGATGATGGAAGATGAAATAACAGAATGAGAAAAAAACAAACAAAACCAAAACAAAAGTAAATACATTTGTGTTTACATTGTATACCATACAACAAATCAAGGAATCATTTGACATAGATCAGCAAATATGCAATGGATCATAAGTATAACCACAGCAGAGATGTATGGAATAATGTATCTTCTTTTCTCTGTTTTCTAAAAAACAAAACAAAACAAACAAAAAAAAAGACTTTTTGTCCTCTTTTTGCAACCGTACATTCCAATTGAACCTTTTAGTAATTAGTCGTAGATTGTGGAATCCATATCGTTTGCATAGATAACAACACAGAAATGCTTCATTCTTCTTTTGACTATGTTTAGAACCATCCATTGATCCACCTTTACTGATTCAAATCATGAATTTGTTCAATTTTCTTTATTGCCAGTGATCAGCTCTGACAGTCTCAGATGTAGTTTTGTGACAAAGCTTCAATAGAGTGAGTTAGATGTGGTCAGGTATTGATAGAGATTTGCACCTCCACATGCTAGCTACAGTCAGCAGAGATAGCAACACAGCATTGTGTATAAATAGGTGCAAAAAAATAATAAAAGCTAATCTCTCACATGTGATTGTATCTGTGATAAGTAAGCATAGTGTTTACTTTGCATTGTAGAGGCTCAAATTGAAATATTATCAACTTTCCACATGCAGTTCATTGATAATTCTTTTTGCGTGAATGTGAAGGATGGTGTTGTCAAAGCGCTGTAATTAGCACGAGCTGATCTCCTGTTATTCTAAAGATTTTCTAGCCCTAATTAGGGCCATATTAAACAATGGTACTGTACCAAAACAAAGCAGCTTCCTCTTTTAACGAGACTATTATGTTGTTGCAGCAATGGTGCAACTACAGAGGCCTCAGGCAAAAATAAATGAATAAAACTGCGGAAAAAATAAAACAAAATGAAAAAAACTTCTTTTTCTGCCACATTATCTAATG
This sequence comes from Stegastes partitus, assembly GCF_000690725.1. Lineage (NCBI taxonomy): Eukaryota > Metazoa > Chordata > Actinopteri > Pomacentridae > Stegastes > Stegastes partitus. Next base: position 358,493 of record NW_007578171.1, read on the forward strand.
TCGGGGAAGGCCAATTTTATAGAAGTAAATCCATATTCTACATAAAGAAAAACAAAACAAAACAAACAAAAACAACTTAAAATTTAGTTTAAACTGCTGTGCTATATCCAGGTTCAAATTCCATCTTGTGATCGATACCTGTAGCAACATGGCCACACCAATGGGGCTCATTATTTTTTTCATGCAATGTTTGTTGGTGTGAAAAGGCCCAAGGCCTCCATCCCTTTTTTCCAAACATGCTGTATAAAGTACAGTGCAGTTTATACTTTATTAGAATTGTCATGGTCCGGTACATTCCAAACAACTCATTGGGCAAATCATATTTACTGTCTTTAAAAAAAACAACCTGAAGGATGTCCATTCACTGTCGAAACCCGAGCTGAGTGTTGGCACAGAAGTGAAGGTGCCTCGTGGTAAAGTCTGCTCATTGTCTAGCAGCCTGAAAATAACTCCATGTTGAGCTCCAAGGATTAGTTGACACACAAAAGCAGTCAACTCTTCTGAATCATATTGCCATGTGGAGTCATTAGTAATCTAGATGTCCGACGGAAGAACAAGCACGCCAAATGCTGCACCAGGCAGACACATTCTTCAACAAAAGAACAAAACAATGTAAAAAACCAAAAACTTAGTGCCGAGATCCTCCCAAAAACCCGACACAAGTTGAACAAGATATCCTCACTTTATTCTTTCCTGTTCTTATCTCTCTCCCATATTCCCCATTTCCTTCCTGTCCCCATCCCCTCGCCCCACTTTGCTTGCATTTTCTCTCTCTCATCCTCGTTCGCCCTCCTTCCCAACGCTGCATCTGTTTTGCTCTTTCCTCCATTTTCTTGTCCCTCTCTTCCATCCCTCTCTTGATCCTCTTTACTCCCTCTACAGTTTGTCGCCACACCCCACGCCCCCCCCTCAATGCCTACACCCTTCCCTCTTTTCCCTCAGCTCACAGGAGGGTCAAGTGCACAGGCTTTTGTCTCAAAACATGTGGAGGGAATTAATTGGCTCCAGCGTTTGGCTCTTTCCACCCGACTGCCTCTGCGTGGCTGTCACCTGGCTCCACTCCCGCTTCTCTCTCTCTCTCTCTCTCTCTCTCTCTCTCGCTCTCCTCGTCTCTCCTTTTCAGTAATTCTCACTCCTCCTTATGTTCCATTTTTTTCTTCTTCTCCTACTGTTCTTTCTCTTTCTTCCTCTCTGCTCTCTCTTGGTGTCATGGCCTCCTTGTAAGATCAAGCCCTCTGCTGCAGCTGAAGGACTCTCACGTTGTGTCTAATGAGGAAGGATAATGTGTGCTGTTGTAGTTGATGGACATATGAAAGGAGAAAGGGGAGAGAAAATAGATGGATTGGAACTGGGAAAAAAAATGTACACACATATATGGATGTATATACAAAAAAATATTTCAAGAATTAGCTTCAGATGAAACTGCAAATTTGTCCTGTATCACACGTCATCTTTCTCATTTCTCCTCCTTGTGTTCTTGAGAAAACTGGCTTTAACTGAGCCTTTTATCCTCTTTTTGTCCCGGTATTTTTAAATTTTAAGCTTTGGTTTAAAAAAAAAAAAAGTCAGATTTTGTCAGAGCCACACAGTGCATGACAACACATCATTCCTCTTTCAGTCTTTACACTCATCCATTGACCCGAGCATCCTTACATTGTCACATCTGTCACAGTTCCAAAATGAACTGTTTTGCAAAGGAGTCAGAGATTGATTTTAAAACCATTTCTCTCCTTATCCGTATTTGTCAATCCGTCCCTCTGCTACTCGTCCTGCCATCTCACACCCTCACACCCCAAGATTCAGACGCATTTAAAAAAAAAAAAAAAAGCAACAACAAAAACTGCTAATTCATTTCCCTTATCCCACTCTTTTTTTTTTTTCCTTACCCCAATTAGCAGACCCCCTCCTTTAACTCCCCCCCATCTGCACCCCCTCCTAGGGATAAATCAGGCTGCATATTAATTGTATTCAAAGGGGGGACCATGTGCCTGGCATACTCCTAGTTTCCATGACAACCGGCTCAGGATCCATAAAGATTTCAGGGGCAAATGGGGTTGGGAGGGTGGGGGTCACCCCAAAAGAGGATAAGCATAATTACAGTGAGACAGACAGGCAGCCAAGGGATGGTGAAGTCTGGAAGCAAGTGTCCAAGCCAGAAAAATACAGTATTTTTATTGTACAGTAGGTTATAATCTATATTTCATGTTTTCCTAAAATCACTGTATTTTTTTGTGGGATTTTCCAAAGCAAAGAGTAGCAGTAAATGCCAGCACTGCCATTCACTGTACTGTCAAAATGCTCAAGTCGTTTCAGTTTTTTTTATTTATCTCATCCAGTTTATACTCATCTTGGATGAATACCAGTGATTTATTATTTTTTTTTTCCCTTTCATTTCTTTCTTTGTTTTTTGGTAGTGGAAACAAGCTTGTTTTATAGTTTCTGCTCTTCAGCAACACCATGCTGCTGAGTCACTTCAGTACATTAATGCATAAGATCTGCGCTTGTATCAGTGTGTCGTGTTCAGAGGAGAGCCACGCTGAAGAGCTCAGGAGGGTCTTTCCGTCTTGACTTGGCATGAACCCAGTGTATTGAAATTGATTTTCAGCTGATTAAGCTCAACATATGACCTACTGCGAGCAACCTAAATATATATATAATGTTGCTTATGTATTTATTTATTTATTTATTTTTAACACCTTTATGCAAACTAGAAACTGATCATTGATTTTTAGGTGCATTTCTATTCACTTTAAAATCCTGTGTCTGTCCTGTCTGTCTGACTGGGCATATGTGTGCAGTAGCAAATCCAAAAATACACGGCAGACGTGCAACACCCCTGTCTTATTTACACAAGTATATAGGAGTGCACGTTCTATGTAAACTTTAATCAGGTGTCCATGACTTGTTGTATCAGTCCTGCTGTCCCAGATTGTATCAATATTTGTCTGATACTAATAATTATTGCAGTAATTATCATTGCTATTAAAGATAGACCTATTTTATTGATACTTGCTAACAAGAATCTAGACAGACATCTTTCGTATGAGACATATTTAAGAAGATTAAATATGACAAATAAGAGCTAAAAACTGCTTCTCTCAACTGTACCAGTATTTGCAGACCAGCTAGCATGGAAAGCGTGACTGGTGGGTTTTGGGGTAAATTAACTTTGCTGGAATTTTCAATCCCCATTATTCTGCGTGTTGTGTACCAAAAGCTTGGAAATGATTCATCTGACATATCAATACCACACTTGAAGTAATGCATAATGGCCACACCCCTTTTTGTCTCAAGGATATAAAGCTGCAGGCAGACATTCACACACACATACACACACACACACACACACACACATGCAAAGACAAGTGCAGAGGCTTGATGTATTATGCATGAATTTGGTTTAATTGCAGGGATCCTATTTGCATAACCTCTCCTAGTTTGATCAAATATGCTCATCTATATTGCAGCCCTCTGACCTTGGCTGTGGGCAGGTTAGTTCTTGTGCGTGTGTGTATGTGACTGCGGTGATACATATGCAAGATGTTCAAGTGTACAAATATGTTATTGCAGGCAAATATTCACACTGGTTGTGTACATGCTCCGTGTGTGCTGAATACATTTGTAATTGTGTGCATCTGTTTGTGTGTGTCTGATTCGTAATGGCTTGTATCATTGGTGCTAATGCTGGTCTGCCTGTAGTGGAGGCAGCTAATCTCACTATAAACGCAGTCTTTGACACTGTCAACACGCTACAAGCTGAACTGGTGGGGTCACGTTCAAATATAATTGATTACAACCCGAGTATTACATTACAGAAACCATAATCAATAACATGCGGTGCACAAACTCGAATGGGTCACTCTGGGTTGCCATGGGGACTGACTGCAACAGTTCACTTTGCTGTTAAATAGAAGTGCTTTTCCAGCTAAAGACTGTAATTTGAATTTGTATTATCCCTTATTTCAAATTGTGTATCAGCATAAACGCTATTGCTTATGGAATAATGTCTTATCTGTCATCTAAATATGGGGTATTTAACTTGAACTTTTTCTATAGAGTTTTTTTGAAAAACAAAGTGAACGTTTTTAGACACTTGTCTTTAAGAATATGAGTGAATTCAAACTGTGTTTAATTAGTTAACCTTGGGGCTGTAAGGGGCAGCAGTGGTTAGCATTGTTGCCTTGCAACAAGAAGGTCGCCGGTTTGCATCCTGGTGAGGACACCCAGGATCCTTCTGTGTGGAGTTTGCATGTTCTCCCCATGCAGTGTGGGTTCTCTCCGGGTTCTCCAGCTTCCTCCCACAAGGTCCAAAAACATGTTGAGGTTAATTGGTGATTCTAAATTGTCCGTAGGTGTTAATGTGAGTGTGCTTGGTTGTCTGTCTCTAAGTGTAGCCCTGTGATAGACTGGTGACCTGTCCAGGGTGTCCCCTGCCTTCACCCTAAGTCAGCTGGAATAGGCTCCAGCCTCCCGTGACCCTAGTGAGGATTAAGTGGTGTATAGATACTGGATGGATGAATAGTTAACTTTGAGACAATTACGTGTTTTTCTTATCATCAGTGGTTATTTATATAAACTCAAGACATACGTTTAATGCTAATAATAGTTACATCAGCTTCCCTATTAACCCTATTCAGGACTTTTGGGGTCTTTTGGACCTCAGGCCATTTGGTTTAGGTGACAGGTATCGTTTTTTTTTTGTTTGTTTTTTATTTTAAGATCTTTTTTAAAATATAAAAAGAAGGAAATTTTTTCATGCATTTAGAACCAAAAATACATCAACTTATCAGAAAATGTATTTAACATAGTATAAAAGTCTATAACGTATACCAACAAATATATTTTTACATATTCTTTCTTGGGGTCCAATGGTCCCATTCGAGTTTGGTCCAATGGACCCCAATAAAGACCTTCTACATATGGCAACATGAAAGTCCTGGTTAAGGTTAAGAAGCCTTCAGGGCTCCTGACCTGTTGGTGCCATCCATTAAAATGCTGTTTGCAGCGTAAAATTACCAGACTGAACTTTATTTACTCTAGTAGGAAACTGGGCTAAACAGAGTGGGAAAATGTGCACATGATCACTTTAACCAAATTAAATCATGAACCTTAAAGTCAAGGCAGCAGGAAACATATACTGTATGTCTAGCACACCTGGAATTTTATCATGAACATGAGTGCATTTTGACTATAAGATAACCCCCTCATTTCTAACGGCAGAGTTTTTATAGGGAGTAAATAGTTTTGCGCCTGTCCTGGTAAGATCGTTTTCTTGACACACCATCAATCCAAGAAGACGAGAGTCTTCATCATTTAAGCCCTTCATATAGTGACATGTAAAACCCACATTTGTATAACTTGTCAGTCAGATTCTTTCCTGTGAGGCTCTTGGAGTAGGAAGAATAATTTTCTCAGACAGTTAGCATTTTTCAGATCATCTTTTGGAGGTCATCTTTCATGACAGCTGTATTTTTGGCTCGTTGGCAGATCTGCAGTTTGTATCTGCAGTAAAAATGCTATTTATTTCATGGCAGCAAAAAGAGGTGAAAGTCGCTAACAAAATACTTTCTATTATGCTCTAAGAATGTAATTGTCAGGTCCTCAAACACACACGATATCTGCGGCAGTATTGTAATTACAGCTGCAGATAGTTCTGCTGTAAGCCAATCATGGATGTATGAACGGCGACTGCCATCTTTATCTGTGTAGCTGCTTCAGCCGGTTGCCAGTATCATGACTGACCTCTGATATTACAAGTTGAACCCTACAATGACTCACGTTATCAGAGGGTTAATGTGTCATTTTAATACAAAATAGAGTCATGACTGAGCATGTCCTCCTTAAAGCTGCAGTGTGCCAATGACCATCCCAAAAACATAAATTCAGACCCCCTTTGGTTTCGCACTACAAACCTGACTATCCAATCCTGTGGACTTACGAGATGAGGCTGTCCGTATCATTGTCCTTCTTCAGTTCTGGTTGTAACCTCTACTGCTGAGTGACTACAACGTTACAACTTTACACTGTGTAGCGCAGAGTATTTTTACAGTGTTTGAACATAGTCAAAGGGGGAGCTGGTGTGCTTGAGCTGCTATAAGTGATGGAAGGGTGGGGAAAACAGAGGAAGGATTTCATGCGTCTGCACATTTAAGAGGAAGCAATGGTGTACAGTTTCATATAAATCATTTTAAGGCATGAAAAAAAAACCAACTTAGAAACATGCACATGAGTTTTAAGGGTTTAATCGATGGTCAGAGAAGGAAGGTAATATTGGGGTACGTCCTAAGCCTGGTCTGAGCTGTTAATATATAAATCAGGAATACGGATTGCAGAATCACTTCGGCCATTAAAATAAGTCAAAAACATAACTCTATTGTTATGTTGCTGTTAAATTCAAAGCAGGATCAGTTGATCATATTTGCTAACGCTACGACCTATATGTTTTTACCCTTGATTGTGTACCCTTGTATACCCTTGTATGTGTTTTTATAACAAGCTGTAATTTTAGAATTTAGAATTTACCAGTAATCCCTCCGAGAGAAGTTATAGCAAGTTTTCTTGAATTCTCCAAATGAGTTGATCCATCAATCCACCATAACTGTGTGCATAAATAAACATGACTCTGGCCCATTGTCAAAAACAAAACAAACCAAAAAAAAACAAAACATTTGTTTTCTTTGACTAATTGTAATTCAGCTCACTAAAGAGACATATTTTAACGTTTGAACTATCTTCTGCTAACAGTGTAGAATTAACATAGGAAGTCAACGCCAACACTCTTGATTTCACACAAGCAAAGGCCTTTTTCTATAGCAATTAAGACATGAAACTGCACTTGTAAATTGCCAATACTTTTACCCTTTTCACATCTCTTAAATCATTTCAAGACCCCTCTATATCATCCAGGCCTCTGGGTTGGAGCTGCTGTCTCAGACCGTAATTCAAAACCAAGTTTGATGGATGGATGAGCAGACAGATGGATGGGGGGGATCGATGGACCGATAAACGAATTGGCAGACAGATGGACGGATGAACAAATGGATGGTTGGATAAGTGGATGGGTGAATGGATGGATGGATAGGCATTTTTACACATGGCTGTCTGTCTGCATTCCTGTCATGTCCAAGGCTGATTTTTCACCCAGCTGTGTGTGTGTGTGCACATGTATGCATGTGTGCATGCATATATGGGCAGCAACCCCTGTGTTTTTTTTATTATGTGTGTGTGCATGCATATGTGTGTCAAGCAGCTGTGTTCTGCAGACAGGTTATCTTGGAGGGGTGTGATTCAGATGGCAAGATGATATTTACTCAGAGAGGCAGATTTGATTTCTGCTTGGACCATTTGCTACTGTAGGCTGCATGTTGTTTATTCCTGTGAGATTCTACAAGTACATGAGACATCACAGGCTTTTGGCCCAGGCTAGATGCAAGTACAGCACTTGGGCACATTTTGGGAATAAAGAAATTGTGTAAGCTTGTGTTAAAAATAGAGAAACCTTATGCAAAAATGTATATCAGCATCCCACATGTGTAGTGGCATACACAAATATTGCACAAAACTGGAAGCATACCAAGACCTGGTCTGTGTATGTGCTTGCATGTTTGCAGAATTGAATTCCACCTACAAAACCTAATTCCTAAAGGTTTTCCATCATTTAAGGCACGAGCTGTATGCGTTTGTGCAAATGTGTTTAGATCTGTGAACACAAAGCAAAACAGACATACTGTAGCTACCATAATGGCTACATGTCAAATCTCAATCTCAGCTGTCCCTTGAGACTCAAAACCATATAAATCACAGATGGTATAATTCCATTTGCTGGGATGCATCATTTCATAAACTGTTAATCTTTTAGTGTTGAATTGTTGCTGTGTTTATTACACACAGGTGGCATGATAACAAGACTAATCTGTAAAGCTATCTCTACATCCTTATTCATATTGTCTATCATTTATGTGTTTTGAGAAAAACTTTTGATTCCATCCATTATTGATCTTGTAAATCCACTTCGTGTTTTCCTTCACTCTTTCTTCCATCGTTGAGGTTTAAGCTGTAAATAGCAATAACCTTACTGGAAGAAGAAAAGGAAAAAAAAAAAAAAAACTGGGAATGAGTCATTAATTATGGGACAATGGTTTGGCGAGGGGCCATCAAGTGCAATCTATGAATTAGGAGCTGGCCAGCAGTGCCATTTGCATAATACTGGGGGACTAAATTGCGATTCTAGCGATCTATTGAGAAACACTTGTGGGGCAAAGCTAATGCATCCAAGTCAAAGGAAGCTAAGCGCACATTCATAATAAATTATCCCTCATCTATGCAATCACTTGAAGGAATGATTGCTCTCCTCTATCTCATTAGCGTTTCCTCTCTATTTCTCTCTTGTGTCTTTCTCTTTTTCCTCCCCTTTTGCTTCTTTACTGCATTCCCTCCCTTTCTCTGTTCACATCCGTTTGTGGCTCAAAGGGACAAATTCATACCATTATCCAAGTGCACTCCGATGTCTATTTCCACCTTCCCTGAGCCTGACTTTTCCTCCCTGCCATTTAGGTGAATCTCTGTCCCTGTGCATTTAGTGAGGCAATGACAGGTGATGCATGGTAATGACATCAATTACTAAGAGTTTTTTTTTCTTTTCTTTCTTTCTTAGAACAAACCAAAAGTACTGGTAATGATTGTATGAATGAGGAGCTTTCAGAAGCTTGAATGCAAGGTTTCGTATTAAGACTGAACAAAGAAAAAAAAGCACAGTTTAGAATCAAAAAGAAACATCCGTCCATTTTCTATCTCATGCTTAGTTTTAGCTGGAAGCTTCTATATTTTAGAAACTATAAACCCTTTTTTTAGGGAAATTATGGTAATGAAGAAATAGTAGAACCATTGTATTAAGAAATGATTTGGTAAAAAGTAGTTAGGGAAAGCTCGTGGTCATAATTAAATGTGTCAAATTACAAATTTAACAAATGTGAGATGGGATACAAAACCAGAGTGAAACCATCGTACTTTTTTTAATCACTACATGAACATCACACCGCTAATGATACTGATATAATTGCTGATGTACTGTGGAATGTGGGTTGTCAGATGAACATCAGTTGTAAGTTATCAGGCGCGTTACAAAGAAACATCATATGATCCCTTTAAAACTGTGAATGTCATATAATCAAGGTCTCTTAAAGTCAGCTTTTTGAAGGGCAAATGCAGCATAACAGTCAGCACAAGCTATATAAATGCTAAAGGATGGAGGGAGAGTGCGAGCAAAAGAGCCAGACATGCACCTAAAAGATAGAGATAGAGTCACAGAGGATGTGTACTATCCTGTTTCCTTAATCCCTCTTCAGCTGGACCATCTGCAATCCTGTCAGTGTAGCTGTAATTAAAGGTTACGACAGCCGAGACCACCCAGCAGGGGGTCCGTCCTCCCTCAACCCACGATGCACGTCAAAAGCACCGCTTCACCCTCCACTGTCCCTCTGCATTGGCCCTAATCTGGTTTGACGTTTGCTGGGAAACAATGCAGAAAACGGGGCTTTCCTTAGGAAACTATGTGCCAACAGTGTTCCAATCCAATGGCGAACACCAACAAAAAAAAATAAAAGAGAAGTTGGAACATTTGCGCTTGGAAGATTCTGTATTGCAGCTGAATTTATTTTTGTCATTGTTTTTGTTGGATGATTTAATTAAAATCTTCCTCTGGCAGATAACTTCAATTAATTGGTTTGACACAGCTTATCGTGGATGAGGGGGAAAACACGTCAGAGTCTAATATTGGCTTATTTTATTCCATTAGACCTAATAACATTTCTGAAATTCCTTTTATGTCCAGCCTCTGTGAAGGTTTATAGATGGGAGCAAGAAAGGTTAACTGGGATGGACTGTGTGTAATGGTAAATCTTTGAAAATTCCCATTGCAGAGATGTAATGGTCTCCATAGATAGAGGCTCCTCAACTAAGATCTGGAGGCTGCCAGACATCTATTAGATGTGACTTAGTGGTCCTGAATACATAACTATCTCCTCACCTCACAAACACACAAATCACCCCCCACTGCACATGCACGCATTGCACACAAACACACACCACACTCGCATCCGGCAGTATGTAACATTTATTAGTTATCTGGGTTTACACTAGCAGGAAAAAATATTGCCCCCCTGCTGAGTTGCCACAACAGTGAAAACACTGCCTGCAATGCTTCCCTCTATCTATTTTATCCATCTGACTCTTCCAAGAGATGTGGTTTTTGAAGTTTTGTGGTGCTGCATGCTCAAAGATGTTGCTAATATTTCTCAAATCACATCTATGTTAATGTGTGTGTGAACAACATCTCTAAGCATCATATCAGTGCTATTGTGTTGCTGAGTAGCACTGCATTTAGGTGTAAATAATAAAATATTAATTTAATGTAACTGCCTGTCAGAGCAAGGATGGTCCTGTTAGACACAATGTGTTGTGCTGTCTGTGCTACTGGTGTTGGTAAAGAAACTTGAGAAAGAAAGTGAGTGAGAGTGAGGAAAAAAAAACACATCAGAAAAAGCCAGAAAACGCATCGCAGAAGCCCCGACTCCAGTGCTTATTCCGTTGTATGCTGTGGGTGATGAGTGGAGAGCAGTCTGTGCCAAATTCTCTTATTAGAGTGGCAACAAGTGCAGGTATTAGTACTCGACTTGGACCGAGTCCAATCATACACACATCACACCTACACACCTACACACACACACACACACACACACACACACATATGCACAGCGTCTGCCCTTGCAGGTGTTTGGCTTGCTAACAAGCATCCTCTCATTATTCTTTTAGAGAGCCGATTAACCACTGCGATCGTAACAATCATGATCACTAATCAGCTGATGAACACCACAACATCATAATTCAGGAACTTGTAAATTGTCTTGATGGCATTTTAATATTAAACCTTTAATTGTTAGAAACAGAGTTTGTTCGTGCATCAACCAGCTTTGGGCCATAAAGCTTGTCTGTGTCTCTGTTTCACGTTTTGTTTATGCACACACAGGTTTTTCGAACTTAGTTTTACAATAAATTCTTGCAATATTTAACACCATACATGTGGACATACAGCTATGTGATGGAGTCATGAGTGTTACGAGTGCTGGGGCAATGTTTCAAAGTTACTTAGTGAAACATGGATTTTGCATCACAGGATAAAAAAGGACCAAAACAGTGCTTTAGTGCAGGCTTCTGTCCATGCAGGAACTATGCGCTACCCTGGGATTTACCCTTGGCTTATTGCTATGAACTAAGTAGGCGAGAGGAAATCAATATCTGGTGACAGCTAGTCAATCTTAGACTCAATGCTGAAACTCCAGTCTGCTTAAAAGGACGGATCTTCCCCACACACATTCAATCTTAACAAGGAAGCCGATGGAGCTCAAGACGGAGAAAGCTCCATGTAAATTGGACGAAGTAGGAATAAATCGCCTGACAGCATCACTAAATAACTTTAAGTCCGGCTGTCCCTGCCTGGGAAATTGGGTTTAAGTCGACTTGTACTGAAAGCATTTACATGTTGGTGAGCCTGTGGTGATTTTATACGCCTGGACTCGAGAAGAATAGAAATCCTGACGTATTGAAAAACTGGCTGAAGTTCCTAGGTCTTAAAAGAAGCCCTTCAGCATGGAGCAGGAGTGTTGTCATACAGGAAAAAAGCAATTCCAGTATTTCACGGTGCTTGAATAAATCAGATGATGCATTTCTACGTGCATGCAGGAGTTGATTTATCAGGCAATATCAGTGGTGTTGCAAAAAAAAAAAAAAAAAAATCCCCTATTAAGCTTAGGTATTTGTTTTCCTTCGGACTATTGCCTTGAAAAAGTATTCCACTAATTTTATTTTTTTTTCTATTTCACATCCGTTTTATTTGTTGCAGCTCTGTGCAGACTCATTGTATTCTATAAAAACTCTGATATAATAAATATAAGTTTAATAAAAACAGATTTCAAGCAGATATAAGAAAAAAATATCTTATTATGCGCTTGCCTGAAGCATAAATACACCATATCCTGTTATGATGGCTTCAGGTCCGCTCTAATCCAACTTGCATTGGGCAGAAAATGGGGTACACCTGGAGGGTTGTCAGGGTAGAATCTTGTACTTTTTTTCAGTTGTGGTGATACCAAAACAGATGGTGCTTACAGAATGTTTTATATGATTAGCATTTATTTATTAATGGACTTCATCTGACATACAGCAAACAGAAAAAGAAAAATACATCGAAATCAATATTTGGAGTTATAGCTTTAAAATAGCATCCAATTCTCAGAGAGAAACTTGCAGACAGTTTTTCAAGGTTGCTGGCAGGTAGCTTGTTCCAAATATCTTTGAGAACTTATTATAGTTCTTCTGTGGATTTTGACAGGCTCAATTGCTTCTGCCTCTCTGTGTAATTCCAGACATACTTCAAGATGTTGAGATCATGGTTCTAGGTGGTGACGCAGACGGTACCATCTGTTCTTTTGATTGCTGATAGTTCTTTGGTGGTTGTGACTGGATGCACGATGAAATTGAAATGAGTAAGATGGCAGTGACGGATAAGTAGAGATATTGATCTGCTACAATTTACAATTTGAAATCAAAACATTCAACTTTCGGGCATCCGTGGTATCATCTCCTGCAAAAACACTGTTGCATTCACCACAAGCAACAATAGCTGTGTCTGGGCTTTGGCCCGTGGTGTTAAAAAATACATAATACACCTTACATATTGTATGTGCAGTCAGCAGTCAGTCAAGTCAGTCCCTGTAGGAAGTCTAGTTGAAAAATCTGTGACCTTGAGAGAACGGTCTTGAGAACATTCGGCTTCATTCCATGCCTCCTACTGCTGTTTTGACAAGTGCAGCCCAATCAGACATGTTGGTTCAGGCTCCATTTTCTCACTCTCTGGTGACTGTGGGGGGTCAAAGGGTGTCTGTGAGAAAAAGAGATACAGAGACTGAAATAGAGAGAGAGGATGGTGGTGGAGGGGAGGCGCACCTTGCATCATCCTGCGTGGGTGTTATTCTTATAGGTGACATTCATTTTCATTTATGTGTATAGGCTTGTATGGGGGGTAATTTGCAGGGCATTGCGGTGCCTCAATGAGTGTCCGTGTGTCGGGGGGGGGCATCCATTCACAACTGGTGATAGTGGCATGATGAGAGACAGCCAGGGGGCCCGAGGACCTGAGGATATAAAGACCCCTGACGCAGCTGCCTTCAGGTGTGTGTGTGTGTGTGTATCCAGCAGCGACACCAGCATTTATATGTGTCTAACATTCCTGTGTGGTGTGTGTGTATGCGTGTGGACATGTGTGTGTGCTGTAGAGTCAGCAGGCTGCAATAGTAACTAGCACCAGAGGGAGACATTGGGTACCTTTTTTTGTCAGACTGTCCTGGCTTTCTTGGCATATACTTGTAAAAAGAAAGAAATCAAGAAAGGAAAGAAAGAAAGATACAGATGGAGAGAGAAAGAAGGAGAGGCTAGTTGAGCTGACAGATCACAGGAGCCTTGGAGCAGGGCCCAGTTGTCCTCTGTGTATGGTTGGCTGGGGGGTAGGTGATGTCAACCCCTGACAGGTAATTTGGTCTGAGCCCGGCTCCCTGGGGCCAAAAATACACATCCGCTAACCCAGCACACACACGCGCACACATGCGCATAATCACACTCTTGTACGCACTCGTGTCCACGTGCACTGTCTCAAACCTGGCTCGAATCCCCACAGCTACGCTATATTTGGGTGTGCTCTTCAGAAGGACATTAAGGAGAAACACATGCAACAATGTCAAGTGCTCTTACGACAGATCAAGAGGTCCACGTGTGGAAAAGCCAAACATTTTAAGTGTTCGATTTAACACACCTTCAGCATTTAGAGAAGTCAGGTAAAAACAATACTCTTTCAAACTGATCTTTCGGAAGCCAGTGTGCTGGTATGATGAGTTGGGGTCTTTGACTAGAGCTTTTGTTTTACATACATCACACATTGATGCACAGATAGAGATATTAAAATGTATATATATCCAGTTCATTTGTTCAAGTTGTCACATCTGAGGTTGATTTAAATTGATTAGCCAAATTAGTGAACATCAAGGTTTGACGAAAAGTCAAGAATCGCTAAAATTATGACATCACCCCAAGGAGATGTGTGTGAATGTGTACACCAAATGCCTATTGCAATCTTTGTGAAAGCTGCTGAGATACCTTTCTCAGAACCATGCATGTGGTGCTCCAGAATAGGTCATCGGATCTCAGTAGAATTCACCCTCCAGAGACCACAAATGTTAGTACAAAGTTCCACAGCAATCTGTTCAATAACCGTATCGATGTCTCAGCCAAAGTGGCGGACTGACTGACTGACTGAGCGTTGCCTTCGCTAAAGCCACATAAAAACCACATAAATGCACTGTGACATAATTAAAGCGTCTCAGCAGAAAAAGAAAAAAAAAAAGAAAGGGGAAAAAAAAGCAGTTCAGGAGGGAAATTTCTTTCATGTTTAATGGCTGACTGTCTTTGACCATCGCATACTCTGTGTTTAAAGGATTCTCTGTGCGTCTCTGAAGTCTAATGGAGGATAGATACAGAGCTAAAGATGCCTGATGAGGGACTTCTTTTACAGTAACAGCGCCCTAGACAGAACCTGTGTTGGTCAGGTTGTGCAGTCTGTGTCTGTCTGTTGGCCAATTACTGGATCGTACTCTGCATCAAGAACCAAGGTGCTCACCTTGTCTGCCCCAGCTGTCCCCACAGATCCCCGGTGTGTTGTGGATGTGAAGGCATGGTGAGGGCATGTCATCTGGCAGCCTGTTTTGGTCAGTTACTGCTGCTTTGGCCAGGATTCTTGCACATTGGCTTTGGGCCACAGAATCTAAATAAGGAGACTCTTGATGACTTTCATTACTCCTCTGTACTGCATAGAAATACAACAGATGAGTGTTTTTGAAAGGACAATAAGTAATTAGATGTTAAAAATGTAGTGAAACTGCACTGTTTTGTCAAAGCATTACGTGCCTAAAACTTTAATTTACAACTCTGTTAAACATTACAATTTTATAAACTTTTCTTAGGCTATTACACAGCAGCAGCGTTGGTCTGTCTGCTGGCCAATGTTTGTCCGTGTTGGAATTTGCCTTACACTTTTGTCATCAATATTAGATTAAAGAGTCTGCTCAGCAAAGAAACATCAGCTTTCCTTGTTGATGATTTATTTAACTGAACTGAGATCTAACATAATACCCTACATGGGGGGGAGTCTTCTGTAAAATAATAACTTTAATATTATATTAAGCCATTAAAAACACAAATGAAAACTTTTTATTTAAAGCTTCTTTTTTTGACATACAAGATGTTAGCATGGATGTAATGAGTGTAAAGCCACCAACACGATGCCCAGCTTCTCCTCAGAGCTGCTGCGCACCTCGATCTTATATCTATCTTATAGCAGACACAATATATCCCCTGGTGAGTTCTAGATGTGAAAACATGTCAACACACTGGTTGGCCCGGTCAGTGCTGCTTTGGCCTCACTGGACTCACTAACTGCCTAGTTTATATCTGTCTGTTTGCTACTTGGATAAATTTGGCCTGGCTCCACTGTGGCCTGTCTGTCTGCTGCCCAATTATTTTCCCCAAGCCAGGACCCCTGAACTCTCTTCTTCCAGGACAGACGTGTGGATCCCATGTGTGCTGTAGCGGTGTCACTGAAGGTTGGCCCGGTCACTACTGCTTCGTTGAGTCACAGGATATCTGCCGGCTTGTGGCTGAGTTGGGCAGTTCAGAAGATTTATATGAACAGTCATGGACAAAAGAAGCACCGCTGTTTACAGTTAGGTCCACTGTCAGTTTCATCTGCTGGATATAAGTTGTCTTTGAATATGGAAAGTGACTTTGCACCAAATGAGAGATTTGTTGGACTTGCAACTCTTATTTCTGTTCTCTCTTTTTTTTTTTCCAGTTAGGAGATTGGCAGGAGTGGCTTTTTAGAGAGACCTCCAGGTCACTGGGATCACACTTACACTTTTTCATAATGAGGATTTAAAAAAATAAAATAATAATAATAGTAATCTATTAATTTTTTTCTCTTTCATAAAACCAGTACTAAATAATTTGACCAGTTAAAAAAAAGAAGGAAAAAACAGAAGACAGCAATCCGTTTAAATGTCCTTCGATTCCCCTGTTTCTGTTCAGCTTTTCTACTTAATTTTGTTCCTTTAAAATAACTCCGTTTCAATTAACAGTGTCTTCTCACCACTCCATTAATGGTCTTGCCAAAAAAAAGAAGAAAAAAAACACCTGGAAAAAAAAAAAAAAAGCAGGTGCGAAGAAATCCATCCAAATCCATCTTAGTTAAGATTACTTTAATTAGGTCCTTCTGCCCCCCTGGAATGGTACGACATCCACAAGCTGATGGCAATTTAACTGTAAAAAGTGTCTCTGCTTTGTTGACACAAGATTTTTCTCTCATTAGCTACAATCAGTCCAGAACGCTTCTCACTTTAGTGGTCTCACTGTCCATGCAATTTTATATTAGCCTTTCAACAACACACAAACATTTTAAAACTGTCTCGTCTTTCATCTTCTGCTATCTAAAGATACACACAAAAAAAACTTACATCTGCCCTTTAGCAGTTTTCACAGAACATACCCTTTACTTTAACACAGCTCACAATCATACAAATGACCTTGTTTCACTGGACTACAGCAACAGCCATGCATGCTGTGCTATCTTAGCTGCTGAGCTGCATTCAGTTGGCCGAGCCAGACAGCTCTTTTGCTCAATTTCACATGTGCATCTCACCAGACCTGGGTGAAACATTAGAGAAAATTCAATAGTTTAATTTAAATGTATCAATTGCAACAAAAAATGCACAGTTTGGTTGCAAATCCCTAGTATGCTCCCTCCCTGGCTCATAAACATCATGTCATATTTTGGTAATAGACCTGCTTCGTTCTTCCTCTCCCTGTAGCTTCACTGCAGTTCTCCTGATGTGTGCTAATCTGTGACCGCTAACATATTGGACTCTCACCGTCCCGTCCAAACTAGCAAACCTCCCCAGGTGGATGATGCAGTCAGTTGGGGATTAGTGGTTGTTCTAATGAGACGGGCTTCATGGTCTAAAAAACACCTTGATAACTGCTGTACCTTAATAAGTAGCCTGTAGTGGTTTAAGTCGGAAGCAGTCATGTGCCACTAGGAGTCGGCTCACCTAGTTGCCCACCCTTGCCTGCACACCTGGCTTGCAGTGCACCTGATTCCAATGCTGATCCCTGCGGGTGGTTGGTTCACTGAACAATGACCCCACGTAGCTTCTTTGTGCTGAGCCTCATGGTTTAATGCTCATCCGTCAGGTGCTCGCCAGTGGACTTCCCCTCCCAAACCTGGCTCTATATGGGAGCCCTAGCTGGTCTTATATATACATTGAGGTATTTGGTACGGTGGCTGGGCTGTGCCCTAAAGACAGGGTGAGGAGCTTGGAGAGCCAGACGGAGCTTGGAGTAGAGTCACTGCCCCTTCAGTTAAGGCATCTAAATAGAATGCCTCCTGGTTACCTTCTTTTGGAGGTTATTAGGGCATGTTCAGCTGGGAGTAGACCCAGGGGTAAACCCAGAACTCACTGAAGGAATTATATATCTCAACTGGCCTGGGAACTCTTTGGGATCCTGAAGGAGGAACTGAAATGCATTGCATTGGATGGATGGATGGATGGATGGATGGATGGATGGATTCAAATTAAATTCATTATTAAAGATCTGCCCTGAAAAAAATATGAATAATTATAGATATTGACTAAAATGAAAAATTTTATCATGACCTATATCCCCAGCCCTACATCTTACACAACACAAGAACACTATATCGATATATACACTATAAAGGATTTCCTCTGAGATTAATTAAGTTTTATCTTGGCTTATCTCATCTCATCTGATCTTATCTTATCTTACATTATCATAGCGGAGTTTGTCTTCGCATATTTCTGACAAATATAACACAATCAGTACCCTTTGGGATGAAACCTCAATGGTAGTAGCTAACTCGACAGAGAATTCGCTCAATGGCGAACATCTGTTGGGTTTCATTCAACAGTTACTTCTCTTCAAACAGTAGCCCTGCACAAAAGCTTCTCTCTTTGCTGTTACTGCCAATTCTACTGAGTTTCAACTGCAACTGAAATCTCTTACTTACTCTTCTAAAACTTACTGGAGTTTCTTTCTTGGCTACAGCTGTTAAAGCTAAATGCTCTTCACTAACAGTGGAAGGAAGATGGGGGGAAAACTAGCAGCGGCACTATGCAGCAGTTTTGGTAGCATTTCCTGGAGACTTTAGACACATCCATAAAATTCTCAATGGGCAATTCAAAATTGTAATGAAGAGTCGAAACTGTGATTTTTAGCAATTAGTAGTAAATGTAGAACTGATTTACAATATTTAGATAGCACACTGCCATGTGTATGTAGTTCCATCAGTATGTTTGCTGTTTTTTGAGTGAATTAGTGCAGTATCACTTACTTTGTTGACATATTGAAGGCATTTCACATTGTCTTGATTGAAGGTGTTGTTTACTATGTTTTTTTTTTTTTATCATTATGTTCTTAAACTGGTGTGATAGTCAAACAATCACAACCTACTGTATTAATATATTTTGTAGAAGAGGGGAAAAGATGAAGTGTTCCAGATTCTATTTATTTTCTACCATTTGTTTCATTTATTGTGGCTTCAGTGATCCTGTGGTAACTGGGAAATCCATTAGATAGAATTAAATTCACCTTTGCGTTTACAGTCACGCTTATTTATATAGACAATAATACATAACACAGTACAGTTCAAAACAACTTTATTGTCTACTTTTTGTGTGCAAAATTTCTCTTTGATTTGCATGTGCAGAAATCTGCGATTGAAAGCATAAAAACACACCACATGTAGACAGGACACATTTAAACAGGATATATACCTATATTGTGGAGGTTGCAATGCACAAAGAAGAATGAATAGCATGGCAGGAAGTTTGTTTGTGACCTTTCCTTCATGTTGTCCTTGTATATTGTCTCCAACATGGTTTGTTGTGCTGCATGAGAGTCAAATCGGTCTCTGGTTTCCTCACTGACGCATACAGGAGAAAAAAAAAAAAAAAAAAGGTTGGCTCTAGTCAGAAGGAGTAATTGTGCTATGACAAAAGATTATATTACAAAAAAAAATATGTGAGCTGCTCATGTTTAATCACTGCGTTTGCACTTTTTTTTTTTCTCCCCTCAAACATAGACCACACCACTGGGGAGCTTCATGTTTGGTTTATTAAAAATAAGCAACGAGGAAAGGCTTGCAATACCCAGGGAGCGGAGAGTCATGGTGCAGGGTGAGAGTGCTGTCTCACCGCAGGGGGTCTTCAGGCTCCATTTAATCCCCCTGTGGTTCTCTGCTAAAATAGAGAGTGAAGAAAAGACAGAGGGAAAAGGGTTAGACACACCTATACAGACTTGGACAGGGAGATGAGGTGTGATCTTTGTTCCTCCACAAGAATCTTAAGTGTCATCAGTTTCTGATGTGATATGGAAATGTGAATATCAGGGGAATATATACATACGCACCATTATTATTCAGACAATGCAAGAATTTTCCCAACTCAGTTTATTTTCATTTTTTAGAGAAAGTGTAACAAATAAGTAGCACACAGTGTCGTATATGTCAGTGACTAAAATAGCCACCCTTTTCAATAATTGCCTTCAATCCATTGATGTGTTGATGATTAACTTCTGCTAAAGCAACAACCACAACCTCCCAAATGCCATTCAAAGAGGTGTATTGTCTTCCCTCAGTGTTAAGCTCACTTTTGAGAAATGCCCACAATGTCTCAATAGCATTGAAATCGGGTAAGGCAGGGGTCAGGTCATTATTCTGTCAGTTTCCCTGGCTAGCCAGGCAGTAAAGTACTTTCATGAATCGAGTATTGCCCAGCATAAAGATCATAGCCTTCTTGAATGCTGTGAAGTTCTTCTCTGTATCACTGCTTAAAGAATCCAGAATCTATCAGTAGGTTTTGGAGTTGATTTGCGGCCCATCTTTAACATGAAGAGATCCAACTGGCGCATCCTTAATGATAGATCATACCATTTTTCCACCTTGCTGGTATCTGACTTGAAGTGGTGCACTGTGTCCATTGGTGATCCATCTACAGGGTCATCCATCTGATCCATCAGGAGACATTCTCATTTCATCTGTACCATAAAGCCCTCTTTGGGTGTTTGTTGGCCCAGTCTTCCTGTTTCAACATGTGGTCAGCCATCTTTGATGTTTCCTTCTAAGCAGTTGGCTTTATACTTCTGGAGACTCCAGGGATGTTGTAGTTCTGGAAAATGGCGGCAGAGCAGGTTCCTGGTGGCTTCATGTGTTCTTGTTTTTTTCCAAGTCTTTTGCAGTAAATTGGTACTTGTCTGCATGCATTCTTTTCTGATTGTACTGACTATTCACAAAACGTGCTGGCTTTTTGGCGATGCCTCTACTGTATAGTTTAGCTCTTTCAGGAGTGTTGCATCAGTCCGAATGACATTTTGCAATTGTTGATACTGTCCAAGGAATCTTTTTTTTCTCTAAAGCTTCTAAATAACCTCAGCATAAGCTGTTCACCACTTTATGCCACACCATTTTTTTTACTGGTTAGAGATCTTGCATTGAAGAGAGTCATTTCAAGTTTTTTGGACTAGTAAATACTACAGTTTACTTGTAACTGTTTTGCCAAATGTCCAGATGTAATGCCATGCTTGGAAGTGTCTGCTTAACTGTTTTAGAGTTATCTCTGACCAACTGTGAGCATTAAAGTTTCAGATGGCTTGCTTCACTATGGCTGATTAAGAATTTTGTTGTCAGTAGTGGATTTGAAGTTTCAGAGTAGCAGAAGTAGTCTTGGAAGACTGAGAAAGGCCAGTATGTCAGACTATGGATGATCCCACAACCAGTGTATTTGGTTTTGACACCACAACAGAATTTTGCCTGGGGCTTGATGTGGATTGTTGTGCAAGCCCAATGCGGCTGCTCCCCTGCTGGCACAGCACACACCTGCAATATGTTGCCATTCTGTTGGTTCTGTTGTTTTTACACCAGCATTTCATTGCTTTTCATGTTTCGTGCATATGAGCTGTTATGAAGTTGCTCTACATACTCTGCATGTAAAGTGCTTGCTAAATGCAGTGACAGAAGTCCAAGAAAAATTCTCTAAAGAGACAGTAAAATCTACTGTATCATATTGTACAATACCATACTTAAAATGGGACAAGCATGAGCAGTTGGTCACCAGGATCCCCAGGCTGGCAACTCACCTGAACTGTGTGGGACAATTTGAAGCTGTCAGCCATTTGTTCTTGTATCAGAGGAGTGCAGGAGGGTTGGGAAGACGAATGATCTCAGAATCTGTTTGACAACTGGAGCCAACTCCTGGTCACCAGGCTGTACAAAAGGACAGCCATCCTTCCTCTACAGTGTTCTTATGTTGTGCTGGAATACACAAAAACCACACAGCCCATCATTATTATTCCTAAAACCGTGGAGCTCCCATCGACAGTCATAAGTTCATCATACTTCAGTGCCCAGATGCAAATGCATGCATGCATAAACACATTAATACCACGCTGGCATCGGACAACCAATGTATTTGGGTTCAGTGTTAAACCTATAAATATGTCAGGAGAGTCATGCGATTGGGAAGCAGTGTATTTACACTTGCATACATTTGCTCACGGTGTATGCATCGGTTACAGTGGTCTGATATAAAAATAAGTGATTGCTGTTATTTGTGACAGCTACAGTGAAGATCTCTTTTTAGCAAGACTTTACTGTTGAAGCTGTAACTCGCTGACAGTTTTGGGTTTGCTCTTGTAGCATACCGTTTCTGAAATACCTCAAAAGATAAGAGGTTGAGAGGGACTGAGGATTGGAAGTATCTGCTGTGTCAGTGATTAAGACAACTTGTCAGAAATAAAGGCAAACGGAGGGAAAAAAATGCAATAAATCAGAAAGGTTTCCTCTGCAGAAACAATCTTCAAATTCAGTACAGTAGCAAGTGTAATGCAGGACACTTTGATGAATACAGTATATTAGCCTATTAGCCATTCAAAGATCATTTTATATTAGACAGAGAGCAAATAACAAAGCTGATAATAATTAGACCTGAGGGCCAAAAGTTCAGTGGCAGGGTTAGTAGTGACTTAAACGCAGTGTAATTCGGTCCTGAAGACAACCATACATGCATACATACATACATAGAAAATGTTGATTTGAATAGAGTAAATTGATGAAAAAAAATGCTTTTACTCCGCATCTTTACATTCAAAAAAGAGCTCACCATGTGGGAGAGAATATTATATTTCCTTCATAAAAAGGCATAATTCATAGATGTGGTGTTTATGGAGCCGAACAGTGTATATAGCATAAACACATGGTGAATAATAAAACTTGTTTTAGTCAGTAAAGGTCCACAGAGGGAAGCCCAACACCAACTTTTTCACAACATAAAAACACATTAAAAATGTAAATGTGAAACTGTGTATTATATTGCAAATGAATATCCTTTAGGTTGACAAAACAAGATTTCCTGTCGTTGTTTTTAAGACGTGACGGTGGGGAATTTGCACATTTTAACATTTGTGGGTAGGTGCTTCAGAAGTGTCAACACAAAGAAAGAGGCAAGCATTATTACATTACTTCATTATTCAACCCACCCATGACTCTCCCTCTTTCTCTTCATTCCTCTGTCTGTCTTTTAGCCTCCCTCCACACCTCCACACACACCCTCTATCCTCGAATTCCCCTGGTGGCAGACGAGGCTCTAACTGAAAAGCTTCAAGGGAGACAGAGAGAGAAAAAGAGATGGCGAGAGAGAGAAGGAGGTAGAGAGAGGCAGTGATATACAAAAGCAGCAGCAGCAAAAAAAAATAATAAAAAAAAGGAAAATCTGGCACCAGAGTACATTGTTTTCGCTCTTTGCCATGTTTCCTATTTTCGCTTTCCTTGCTCCCCTCCTTCCCCCTCCCCGCTGCTCCCTCCGTCTGCCTTGCTTTTTAGTCTGCGGCGCTCCAGGCAGATCAAAATTCAACTCACTGATGTGTGACTAACGTTAGGACACACAATACGCAGCCACAAACTCTTTGATCATAATTCCATTTAACAGTGAAAATGTACGCAGCAAATAAAGAATGAGAGAGAAAGAGGGAGGCGGGAGGAGGGGGTGGAAAAATAGGGAAATTATTGTGCTTGTTACTCTGTCTTCATGCCCCATCAAGCTTGAGACGGTCGGCTAAATGTCAAGAAAATGAAAGACACGTACTATACACAATTAAGGATTAGTTATTAAAAATACACCCAAAGAAAAGACGGATGTTTTATTTTCATTTGTTTGTTTTCGCTTCATTCACATCACGCGCGTATTTCCGCAGCAATTACTGTGTGCTCATATAAAACGGTTATACCATGGCTTGACAGATACTTCATGCATATTCCTATACTAAGCGAAGCCAGTTTAGGTTGTAATACAGACACAAGCTTGTCTATCCAGTGAAACAACAGATAAAGAGTGTTATTGTTATTAAAGTTGAAATAAATGGTTGGATTTTAAAAAAGATACTTGAATTTGATTAGTATTTGTCGTGCGAGTCAGTCGCATTTTTACATTTTAATCAATTTAATGTGAAAGTTGTTGATTAAAACAAAAGCATAGTGCCCACGGCGCCCACACAAATATTCCTGTCGCACTTCAGGTTAATTTGATGACAGTTCTCTGATGAGAAAATTAAGTTCTCAGACCTTTGTGTAACTACGCGACATCACGTTCCTTTTCTCAAAAAAACAAAAAAACAAAACATTAGAATTTAGCTCAGAAGACTGAGGGGGTCCTGGTGCGATGGATGACCCACGTCACGCTCCCTGGCAGGCCTGCAGAGTCCATGTTTATATTCTTACTAGGCATGCAAACAGGATTACTCCCTTCAAATGCAGATGATGCTAGTGCTGCATAGCAGACTGACCACACATGAGCTAACAGAGTGGAAGATGGCATTTATCTCTGATTTTAAAGTCAAAAACTTTTCTCAACCTGGCCAGGTTCAGCAGTTCAACTTGTGGTGGCGAGGGGTCTGTGAAGCCATTTGTTTGTTCACAAGTGTGTCAGCACATCAGCTCCCAAAGAAACACTTCCATTTGCCAGAGATGGAGACGTGAGCGCTGTGAATTTCCATACAATCCAAAGATGAAAGTGGCCTGGAGATACACTATCTCTTCAATATCTGGCTGATGGCCTGAGTGTTCAATTTTTATCTTCTGTCTTGTAGATTTCCTCTAGAGAGGACCTCACCCCCCCTCCCTCCTGTTCAGTGATTTCAGTACAACCACTGTGTGCAACTGCTCCACAATAACATGCTGTGCTGTGAGTCTTATGTAGTTTGTGTAGTCTGCCTCCCTGAGGGTTGATATATGCAATAACTCCTGCACTGCCAATACCGATGCCAATATGATGATTCCAAAGAAATGGAAGAAAACAGTCTTCTTCATCACCCTTGTCACTCCAGACCTCGCTGCTGACTCTGGTTACTTGGCATGAAACTTTAGACGGTAGTTGGAAGTGTCGACAGAGTTCCTCCAACAGAGAGAAAAATGGATCTTAGAGGCATGAAAAGCTGTCAGGGAAATCTCCTAATGCAGCCCGAAGGTGCTTCTGTAGATAGTGGGGTTGAGTGAGCTGCAGTGTAAACCTTTGTGAGCCGCAGAGTGTCAGTTTATGGAAGCCTTGATGGATAACTATGATGCAAGCTAGTGTGGTGAATCGCTAGCTTATCAGGAATAAAACACTACAAAATCCACCTTAATTTGCTTGTTAGAGACAGTCAGCGGCATAAACGGACTTGCTTCCTGGCTCATGCCCAGTGTCTTCCTTGGTTGAATTTCAAGAACTTGCTGAATGAAGCAGAGATTTCCAAAGTAAATAGGCTTAATTTTTAAATGACTTGCCTTTTAATAATAAGCTAATTGGTTGCTTGTGACACATTAAACCCTTTTTTTCCCAATAAAGTGCCGTGCACGTTGTCATATTTAGACTGGGGGGGAGGGATGAAACTCTGGGTAAAATTAAAGTCTGCTCAACTCTCCAGAGAACACAATGGACTGAAACTAACATCTGAAGCAGTTTGATGCGCTCTAAATGCCCCGGATTTCATTTTCTGTTGAAATAGAGAGAAAACAGAGGTGGCGACAACTCTCTCTGTCCTGCATAAGCATTTACATAAAATACTTTTTCTTGACAAGGAGGGTAGAGGTTACATTATAGACATTCTGAGTGTGTTTGTGTGTTGGGGGTGGTGCCGAAGCTGTCAGCAGCAGCTCTCTCTGCAGGTGGTCTCTAGCACATGTGAATACGCAAAGAGCGGATGCTTTCTGGCAGTGATCACACCCGGCAAGGTGAGAGAAGGGAAACAAAACCCAGAAAGGAATCCTTCAACCGCAGCATTGTTCAAAGTGTTCCTCCAAACCCGACAAGTGGCACTGCAGGAGTTAACAAATAGTTTGAGAGGCACTGGGTTTAGGCAAATAATGAATTATTGAGGTGATATGCACTCACTAATAAACACCCAGTACAGTTGGCCCTCCTGCTGTGAGGAGATTTATGACTGTATACACTGTGGCAGGATCTTCTGCTGCTGCATATGGTGTGTTTCTCAATGAGGGGAAAGATGAGGAGGAGAGGAGGAAGATGGGGAGATGTATGCAAAGCGAGATGGATGATGAGAGGGCTGAATGACGCGTGAGGTAGTGCACACAGACCAATTATCGGAAAAAACAATGCTTTTCTTTAACATGTATAAACTGAAGTGTAAATTCACAGCTTCGATAAAAGAACCACTAACAATTATCCTTCCTGAGTATGACAACACGATCACAACACCACTTTTTTCTCATTCTCCTTTTGTGATCTTTTTTCCCCTTCTTTCTTAATAATCCTCTAAATAGGCCTGACAGTTACCTGCTATAGTTATTCTCCATATTGACAGAACTACATTACTGTTTTGATTGCTGTTGTTCATTTGCTATCTGGAGTTATTTCATTTACTGCACATCAAGCAGCACATTATATGTTCATTCTTACATGTCTTTTTCATTAAGATATACTGGTTTAATGCAGCCAAATTGATGGTCATGTTTAGTGAATTCCTAATATAGTTCAAGGGGCACTTGACAACATTGAACATGACATGTTCTCCTGCGTCCATTATGGCATCTCTATATTCCTGCTCTAATACCTGAGCACAAGGTTAGAAGGTTTTACAATGTTCCACCCATCCAAAGCAACAACTGCAGGTTAAGTAACCACAGAGGATTAAATTATATGAAGCTCATCCCCCGCTGGATAAACGTCTATCTTTGTATTACCCAATCTGGAGACTAAGAGACGGAGACAATTCATCATGTCATTGTTGGTACCTGGATAAGTGACAGACTACTCTGTAATAGTGTGCGAGTGTTGCTTCGGGAGGGGAGGGGGGTGAAGCAGTAGGGTATAGTCTGTCAACAGTGGAAATTATTCCACTGTTCAAAGAGCATAACTAAACATAAATCAATAATTGAGGTGACATACATCTGCAGACTTTTTGATTTTAAAGGATTTTTACACTGCATGCTGTACATATCAATTGCACTTAAAGAGACATCGTAAAATGATGGAGGAGAGGATTGCAGCCAATGTGGCACTCCTGGGATTATGCCCAGTTTATATTTATTTATTACTTACAGTAATTGTGGAGTATTTATTACAAATTACAAAGTAGTTTTATTCAGTGAAAGTTTTATACAAAAAGCAGCCGATTTGCTACTTCAAAGTAACGTCACACATTGTACTGTAATAGGCATTTTACAGCACAGTAATATACTTGTGGGCAGATATGTTCCTGCCAAGAGATTCTGAGAAGCTGATCTGCAGTCTAATAAATGTGCGTTCAAGTGTGTTTGTAAATCTACATAATGTTGTTTCCTCTGAATACAGTACGTGCCCAAGAGATAAATGCACATTTGGATTTCAAGAGTGGCAAGACCGAAGACTGAACTTGTTAAACTGCACCTTAGCCACACACATTCATGCATTCAATTGTTTTGTATGTTTTCTTACTCAGCCCCACTTCAGTTTAATCAAATTGTATGTATATGTTCACATAATAAGTTGAAGACCTTACAAAATGTATACAGAGACACCCAACAAATCCAGAGTTTCTCTGTATGGCCATTACACTGCCGATGCCCTCATCTCTATCACATCATATATTGTAAGTCGTATCCTCTAAGTAATGTATTTTCAGCGTCATCCCTTTGGGGCCACAGCCCACCGTTTGTCATGGATATCTACTGTACTCCCAAAAAAACCAACTATCCCTACTATCCTGTACTGCTGTCCTGCACTGTGTTTGTCTGAGAGGTATCACAAAAACATTATTCAAAAGAACATATCTTTATTGAATTAATATCCAACTGTTGCTCCTCTTCAGCCAACCAATCGTATATTAAGTGCAGCACAACTCATCACCCTGGTAACCTAGGAAATGGAAGAAAAGCTTCAAACAGGCTGTAAAAAGTTTAGTCTAAACTGTGCTACTTTCATAAATCTAATCACTTGGTTTTGTTCCCTAACCTAGCTATCAAAAAATCTAAAAATAACAATGGTTCCACATTGACCACAACCCCAATTATGTGTTGGACTTATCTCTCCACCACCTTTTCTTCAAACAAAGTGGACTTTGTGGATCTTTGAAAGTGAAAGAGTTTTAATACATTATACTGTTACCTTACTGGTGCAGTTGAGTTGTACAAGAATGAGATTTCTTTTGGAGATAGGGCTGAAATAATGGATTCATCACCTCCTGTGAACATAACAAACAAACCTTTGGCTGTAAAGGTTTGCAGAATTTATGTGAAAGCTGCTGGCAGAACAGATCCAAACCTCTATGGGACTGTTTATTTTTATTTCAAGTCTACATTTAGAGAAATGCTGGCTGTTCTTAGGGGAAAAATTGGGCTTAAGCACAGCTAATAGAGTGCCTTCATTGTCCAACTTTCACTTACTGTATTGCTGGACTTTAGCAGAATGGAGAACAGCAACACATGATGCTTCTATTTTTCTGTCGCACAGTCTGCAGTAATTGCTTGTTGTGTGCTGTATGGCTCACCTATACTTGGCTTTTCCATACTGACCTCTGTTAGGTTAATTGAATTAAAATGGCTAATCATTGTACATATTCTTAGCATCTAAGAATCATAAAAGCTTATTTAGAACCAAAGGATGGCTAGGTTATATGGCCAGGGGCATATGCTACTTATTGGAGCACAAATTAGTCACACGGTGAGGCAAATTAAATCTGAAATGACCATGCATATGCAAATCAGGGCTGCATTTAGGCATACATGTACACATACAAGCACATGGGCACACAGAGAGAGTGGTTCGTATAGCTAGGGGTTCTTTAATATGAATTCCTAATTCAGTGTTTTGACTCCAGGGTAAGAAGTAGCCTACTGTATAATTATTATGTTAAAGATGGAAGAAGGAAACAAATATCCGCACCCGAGTATTAAAGTGTAATTATTTGTCTGACTGTGTTTATATAACATTAAATACTATAATGTGCATAAAAAATAACGCAAATTAAAACAGCGAAAGAAGGAATAAAATATACAGTATGGCATTAATGTAAAATAAATATTGATTTGTAATTTTAATGATTTGATTTTAAATGAGGTTGAATACATCGTGCAATCCACGCTTAGAATAATTCTCACATAATTAAATCGCCACTGAAGAACATCTTGGGAAATGTATCAGGGTCAACAGATGTGGATATTAAAATATTACAAAAGAAAAGCTGCGAGACAAACAACAGATAGTCTAGCTCTTTGCCTCATTTGAGAATAAAAAGGTGTTTTTATAATGATTTAAAAATACAGCTGTATGACTTAGTAGATGCCAGTTGCATGATTTTGACTTGCTAACTGCTAATACATGATTAAAGTGATGCAAGAATCTGCACATTACTTCTGTGTTTCAGCGATACGGTGGGAGTGTGAAATAAAACGAGAAAGTCATGCGTCTGTTGTACAAAATGCAGAGTTCTGAATGTGTGTCATGTTCTTCCAGCATACATTAAACTGCTGAACCCCAAAAATGTAAGGCTCTGTTGCTATGGACACTGGATGAAGCCTTTTGGTTAACAGAGAGTGAATGCTATGGCAACTGTAAAAACACTGCGTCGGATGACATTCCACCGAGGATGCAAGTATAAAATACAAGTGTTTTGTTTGAGGAATGGTAAATATATACTGCTTCCACTATTCTCTCTAAAACCTAAAAGCTGTTACTCCCCGTGAAGGCTGGTGTTAAGTTTGGCTGCTACTAAAGACGAGTTTTTCATCAAGTCGATTATTTACATTTTTATCTTAAACTGATTTTTAGATCAGGAACACACACAAACACACACACACTAGCACCACCAATCAGCGTGGAATAAACCCAGTTTCTACTCTTACTATTTTCTCAAATATTTATTAAATGGAAGTTCTAAGAAAGCAGGCAGACAACTTTATGGCTCCATCAGTCTATTTAGCAACTGCGCAGACGAAAAGATATTAAAAAGCTCTCCTTACTAATGAATAGAACATTTAGTGCGCCTTTGCCTTTTCTGGCATCATGTCGAATACAGCCTCTGTGTTTTCGCTTTAGGTGTTGTGCATTCTCCTGCTGTTGTTGTAGTAAAGCGCTGAAACCCACCTTTTGTCTTTTTGGAAGTTTGAGGGACACCCCATACTGGCGTCATTCATACATCCATCCATCCATCCATGATCTTTAAACCGCTTAATCCTCACTAGGGTCACGGGGGGGGCTGGAGTCTATCCCAGCCGACTCAGGGTGAAGGCAGGGGACACCCTGGACAGGTCACCAGTCTATCACAGGGCTACACATAGAGACAGACAACCAAGCACACTCACATTCACACCTACGGACAATTTAGAATCACCAATTAACCTCAACATGTTTTTGGACTGTGTGGGAGGAAGCAGGAGAACCTGGAGAGAATGTATAATGCACGGGAGAACATGCAAACTCTACACAGAAAGATCCCAGGCGTTCTAACTGGGACGCGAACTTGGGACCTTCTAGCTGCGAGGCGACAGTGCTAACCAACGAGTCATCATGAAGCACCAATCACATTTAAATAGAAAAAAAAAAGATCTGTAAGAATGAATTGCAGCATTTTAGAAATATTTTAAAACGTTGGTTTAAAATATTGACGTTGACATGTTGTTAGTACTTTTTTCCCCCCAAAGATATTAATGACACAAACTCAACTCCCAACACTTAACAGAATACAAAAAAATGTTTAGTTTAAAGATATAAAACATAATACTGCTATGATGAAACTCTTACAAAAACTTCCTAACTTACTCTGTAAAGCCAGGTTTTGCATCCGCAAGTACGCAAAGGTTCGCTAGAGTCCAAGTGATGCAAGTTTCATCATCTGCCCCAGAGCAGTGGTATGCATGCTCAGCAAATTTACCTACCTGAGTACATTTCAACCAAACTAAACAAGTTATATGCAATGCGATGGGATATTTTCTTGACTTTGCAGCTGTGCATTAAGTTACCTACTGTAGAAAAGTAATGACACATTCGTAGCTTACACTCATTGATGGACATGTCCAGTCACCAGTGGCACCAGATGTCTACAGGATGGGAGGATTTTGTGTTGCTTTATTCACCACCAGCAGATTATCTGTGAATCTCTGTTGTCTTGTTTGTAAAATGGTTACGGCAGAGGCAGGTGTTGGTGGTGAAACTGGAAATCTCAGGAAAGGTACATTAGCATAGCTAGCTTCCAAAGTGTAGATTGTTGTAGATGTAGTAACTTGCAACTTATGCCATAATTAGTATGTATTTGGTATTTCGTAGCAATGTGAAACTATCTCACAAATAATCAGAATCCAGATTATCTGATCATATGCTGTCACAAGGCAGTAAAGTCAGATACTTTTCTGTGTCAAATAAAAACAAAGAAAGTTTTTAGTGCTAGGAACCAGGGAGGATAAACATGCATTTTACATTTGATTTGATTTTTTACCAGAGCCGGTGTAGTCACTCAGTGGGGAAAACTCTCACCTTACAACACGATTGGCGCTAGAAGTATTTATGTTCTCCCTGTTGATGTGCAAAAAAATGATTTATGACAGAAAAAGGGAAGAGAACGCGGTGGTTGAAAAGACCTGAGGTATACTGCTGCCTGCGGAGAGACGGAGGAAGATGGGCCCAGAGAGGGCTTCCTGAAATCATTTGTTGATAGCTGAAGGTTATCCAGATTATCTGTAAGACACCAAAGGTTCCACAGGAAATGGTACGGGGCATACATCAACATTGTTGTGTCTGCATGGGCTTCCTCCAGGTCCTCCAGTATCCTTCTATCATCCACCAAGTTGCAGGTCAGGTAAAGTGAAGGCTACAAATTGCCTACAGGTGTGTGTGTGCATAAAAGTGTTTCCTGCCTTCTGCTCCGTGTCGGTCTAACCAGCAGCCTCCCAGTGACCCTGAGAAGGAATAAGTGAATATGGAAAATTTATGAATGAATGAATAATATAATAACTGGATAAAACATATGTGGGTATTAAAAATCAAATAGATATTTTGCACCTCCGTAAAAATCTGCCCTTTGCTTTGGTGAGAATTTGATTTTTACATATCCTGTCTCTCTGAGAGCAGAGGAATAACAGACGGCTCCAGACATTTAGCTTAACGTAGTAGACTGTGGTTTTAAACAAGAAGTAAAATCAATTGAAGTATTACAATTCAAAGAAGAGCACAAGCAAAGAGAATGAATCTAATAAATAAGGCAACGATTTTACTAAAATACACTGATGAAACTATAGTTCATGTTTTTGTCTGTTTGTAGCTGTAGAAGTAAAACAAACCAACACTACTGTGCGGTGTGTGTGTGTGTGTGTGTGTGTGTGCGTGCGTGCGTGTGCGTGCGTGCGTGTGTGTTTGTTTGCCTTTAGGTTGAACATCAGGAGGCCGCTCTAAGCATTTCCTGACATCTCACGGCATCCATCCTTGTCTGTCGTCATCTCTGCATTTCCTGTCTTCATCTTTTCTTTTTGTAGTCGTCTGTGCTCTTGAGATAGATAGATATAGATATAGATACTGTATGTGTATGTGTATGTGTGTGTGTGTGTGTGTGTGTGTGTGTGTGTGAGAGACAGAGAGAGAGAGAGAGAGAGTGTAACACCCACAGATCCCTTTACTTTCTCTTTCGCTCTTTTTCACCTCTTCTCTGCTCATCTTTCTCTTTAATTGCCTTCCTGTGTCCTTTACATTTTTACTTTTTCCTGTCTCTTCCCTCTCCTTCTGTCCCGTCTCCTCCTTACTCCTGCTACTCGCTGATCCATCCTCACATTCTCTTTCTTTCTCTCGGTCTTTCGTTCGGTGCCAGGTCCTGGTGGTTGGTGGTTCCCTCTCTCCAGATGGCCCACTCTGATCATTTATTGATGACAGGAGAACAGAGGAAGGCCTTCCCAGCTGCTGCCGCCTGGCACCCCACTCAGTGTGTGCACACACACACAAATAAACACGGGCTCACATATTTGAACAATGATTCACACACATGCATGCAGTCATTGGAACAGACTCGAACCCTATCACACATACTGACACACGCAGACAAATTTTTTTATTTTTTTTTTGCCTTTGTCTTCTTTTTGCGGTGTCACACATTTCGGCATTGCTCTCTTCTGCTGTCAGGCGTGATTCTGTGCTGCACTTTTGCACCCTTCTCCCTCCCTCCACCTCTCTCTTCCTGCCTCCAGCTCTCCTCCTTTCACCTCCTGCTGTGGTGTTACTGACTCTGTCACACAGGAACAGACAGAAGGAGAGACAGAGGGTGAGAGAGGGAGAGAATGTGATAGCTTGAGAGCAGCGTGTAAAATTGTAGAGTTTGCAAATGTTATAACAGTGAATCTGCTGCAGCTTATAAGAAAGATGTCTCGGACGGAAAAACACAACTTCTGCAAAATAATAACTATTTAAGAGAGATACATAAAATGGTGGCATGATGGGTTTTTTTTGACTGATACTCCACTTGCCTTTTTTGCACATCTAATGTTGTAAATGTGCTTTGGATGAGGAACTTATGGAACCTAAAACACCATTTTTGCTCTTTGCTGTGTTTTCAGAATCCCACACACCACTTTACAACCCTGCAAGTTTATTTTCTAGCTATATTGCAAATGGTGTTGAAAGAAACATGTTTGCTGCATGGATGATAATCACCTAGAATACCTGTTTGGAACGAACACATCCTGTATCCTTTATGTTGTTGAGGATACGAGCTAAAACACATGGTAAAAAGTGGAATCATTCACTTTTGACATTTGCCAAACAGAACTGCATTACATTTCTTGCAAAACATATTTGCTGTAATGATATAAAGGAGACTCGGCTCCTAACATCATTGAGTCAGCAGTCTGAACTACATCTGCATTACCTACATTCTACATCCGAAATCAGGAATCTCATCTCCTCTTGAAGTACTCCACCTCACCCTGTTGCCACGAACTGAGACATTTTTCACTTTCTTGACTCTGACATTAAAGATATTGTGTGGCACTTCCTTACAAACAAACAGAAGTTCTTTTTACACGTGCCGCTTCTTCAAGTAAAGCAAATATCTTCAGTGCATATCCAGACTGAGCAAACTGCAGCTACAAGTAGACCAGTCAGTGCGTTATCTCCATTCTTATCATAGATAAACAAAAAAGTATCCAAGACTATGTCGACAATCTATTGAAGCGAATAAGTGTTTATTTATCCTCCTAACTGTTATGGTCCATTACACAATGAACTTGTTTTATTTTTTTTAACTATTTACTGGTATTTTGCCGATTGTCGCTGTTTTGTTAAATCACAGTCAATAATTTGCAGAATTATAGAAAAAAAAAATCACATAGCATGCTAGCCATAAAAAAACCGGTCAAAATTGTACCGTAATAGTCACGTCAACAATCTGTATTTTTTACAAATATGAAAATTCAATGAAATTCATTCATTGGACTGTAAAATTATTATTATTGTTGTTGTTGTTGTAAACTGCATTTAAATAAACATTTTTTTCCACAGATGTTTGACATTATTTGGAAATAAAATTATGTATATTTGAGATGGAAAAATGTTTAATAATTCTTGAGAAACTGAACAGCAACAACAACAAGAGGTAAATAATGTCCGTTTTTTTATTTTTTATTTTTTTTATTTGGATTTTAACAAATAATAGTTTGTTCTTTTACATGTGTGACCATATAATTACACTGTATTTAGAATTGCTACAAATATCGTTATTCTGCAGACATTTTCCAATATGTTGCTTTTTCTTTTTGTTTGTTTTACAGTTTTTGAATATTTAGAACAGTACTTCACAGGTTTTTACATGTTTTTTGTTTTGTTTGTTTTTCTGACACCTTGCTGCCAGACTTTGACATTTTTATAGCTGTTTTTTTTGTTTGTTTGTTTGTTTTTTCCCCTCTGCAGTGCCGGATACCTTATCAGATGTGAAGAAACAGCTATAATATGATAAATATAAACCTAAACCATGATCTTTTCCTAATCCTAGCCACGTACTCTTGGTGCCTAAAACTGAACGACTGAAAATGAAAAATCAAAAACAACTAGTGAAAGAAATTTTAAAAGTATTAGTCCAACACGGAATACACATCTCAGTCTATTTCAGTAAGTAATGATATATGTCCAATCTACACCATCACCATCATTTAAATAGGTGATAACAGCCTACTGGACGTGATAGCAGGTGGAAGAGGAGCCTACCAGCCATTTCTATGTGAGTGACGGCAACTAATAACAGTAATTTAGTGGGCTGATAGCAATCAAAGTAGCTTTTTCTTTTTCACGTTTCAGATCTTGCATTGCATATGTTTACTTGTTAACAGTCTTCTTCTTCACTACCTTTGTTGGCACATGGCTTTCAATTTACAGCTACCACATGTTGATCAGTGAAACAGTGTGAAACAGACAGGATGTGTATCATGTTGTCCATATGCTCATGTATGTGCATGTGCCACTCATACACCCAATCATAGAAAATCAGCTCAGCGCCACTGCTAACGCTCAACAATGTCCCTTTAAACACTAAATAGTCAATGTAAGGACTAGCCCTGAGCTGAGCAGCTACATCTCAGTTCCCCTGATGGAATCATCTGGACTTCTTGGAAAAAAAAAAAAAAAAAAAGAGGTGGCAAGCTGAGAAAAACCCAGTGCAAACAATTTAAACAAAAACAAGATGTAGGAACAAGCAGCAGAGGTCCACAACTCCTTCTAATGCCCATGGGGAGTGAAACCATTCTTCTGTTTCTGTGGAAATGCAGTGTAGAGATGCAGAGCACATTGCTTTATGTTTATTTACAGATTACGTCTTATCCTCTTCCCGCTATATGTTTTTTATTCATCCCGTTTCCTTTGTCCTCTCTTTTGTTCATCTCATCCTCTCCCAAGTTGTGGTGGTCCAAAAGTTTTCAGGCAAAACTGAAAAAAACAATACAAAAAAAAAACACAAAGTCACAACACTCCAAAGAGAATCAAATTCTCTGTGGCAAGGCAGCTTTCAAAGCCTGGTTGTTTTAGTTTTAAGTTGTGTGAAGGACACATGGCATGTATGTACACTTCTGCTGTCCAGGACCAGGGAGATTTCTCTACAGTCCTCCTCATACCCAAACTCAGTGAGAAAACTTACTGACATGATATCCTTGAAGGAAGAACACAGCGACAGTGAGCAGTATTTTTATATATGTCCAGGTTTTGTTACACAAAGCCCAGCATAAACACATGTGTCCTTCCTGTGACTGTGTCATAAATAGCCTGAACTGAGCATGCTGCGACTTTGAAGTTACACATGGGAGACTTCTGTGATATACAGCTGGCTTCAGCTGGGGGACCCCAAGAGATGCATGAAAATCCACACACACACACACACATGAATATATTCCACCATACATCACACACACACACAGTCACACAACAGCAACCTCTCTATTACCCTGGAGGTGCTATTTGGTGGTAGCTCTCATTGTTACACGCTAGGAGGGTCATCCTATCTCCGGAGCCCACAAAGACGAGGGAACCAGGAAGATGAGGTGCGTGTGAGAGTTGGAGACGGAGACACTTAAATCATTAACTAGAGTTAAAAGCTAAATTAAGACTGGCAACAGGCATCTAATTTGTTAACACAGTATGTGGTATGTATTTACTCTACTGAAGGATCAGCTCATGATTTACTGGCAGCTCAGCAATTACAGAATGTGTCTGCAATTTCCCTTTTAATAGACATTTGAAATTCAAATATACTTATCGGACTGTGAATGTAACATTAAAATCAATATCAGCTATGTCCATTTTTTATTTTTATTTTGTAGTTTTCCACAGAAAGATTTTTATTAAACCGGAAAAATCCGTAATAATGCCTCTGCATGCCCGTATTACCCCACCATGCAGATGAGTGATACGTTACATACTAGCAGCTCTGCGTGGTGCAAAACATGCTGTAATTTGTGCAGGCTCATTCATCCAGAGCATGCAAATGCACCTCTAGGTGGCACCGTCATCATGTGGGAAGTTGGAGGGCTGGGATGCAGAATTACAACAGAATGTGTAGCAGCAGCCATTCAGTCAGAATGGATAAAAAAAAAAAAGAAATGCTTGTGCAGAAAGTAAGTGTGTTTAACTTAGAGAAAGAGATGTGTTTTTTTAAAGCCTTGCATTACAAAACCAGGACTTAAAAGAGCCTCACTAATTGTTAAAACAGAACACAACAACACTGCACGGCTGACCGAATAAACCAGATGACTCCGCCGTCGAACACAGGATGAGCGTCTTAAACCAGAAGGGCCGGTCACTGAGATACCATTATAAACGCAAACAGGACAATGCGACTGTGACGACAAGGTGCAGTTGTTGCCCCAGAGAGCTGAGCTTGGTATCAGGAAACATCTGCATGTCTGTGAAAAATGTTACAGAGGTGGAGGACAGGATGACAACCACACAACTTTGCTTGTGTGTTTGTGTGCGTGCTATCCGGCACATGTGCATATTAGGGGCTGAGGACAGGTTGACGGCCGTAGAAACCCTGCTGCGGTTTTAATCCCTTCACAGGTCAGTGGAGGTCAGACGCAGGGGCTCATGTGTGCTTGCGAGTGAAAATGAAAGAGTGGGATTGTCTGTATCTGTAGACATGTACGTCGTAAGTATATGCACATGCACTTAACGCATATGCACACACGTTTATACACAGGTATTTCCATGTACACACTATGGAGTCGGGGAGTGCTGAGCAGCACAGAGGCCCCACTGTATGTACAAAGCCAACTGTACATTCCTTTCTGTCCCATTGGACCTTCAATTGCAGACAGCAGCACACGGATAACTAAAACGGCCCAGAAAGCACCGGTGTCTATGCGTGTGGGAAAGTGTGTGAGAAAACGAAGTCTTGAAGTCGTCCATATCAGCATGCAGTTTGCGGTTACGTTTTTCACATTGAAGGTTCATTGAAATTTCTTTTTTTTTTCAATCCCGAAACATCCAGGCGCATGACACGACACATGAAGGATTTAAATATCTAATCAACACTGCTATTCCGTTGACTTTCAGCCTATTGCACAGCTTCCCTAATGCGTACACAAAATCTGCATTAGTATCTGTCATAATTTCATGACTTGCATTAAAGAAAAACGAAGCATCTTCTTCAAATTTTAAATAGAGTATCACAAATTCAAATAGCATAGGCTAGATAGAGATGAAAAATCAAGCAAGGAAGAAAAGGAGGCCGTGTGAGTGAGCCAGGACACAGACATTCAGAAAGATCTGTAGAGCTGAATGAGTTATTCTGGGCTGCTGATAGTGTTTGACCCTGGTATGTCTTGCTGAGACCTGCAGGCTTGGAGCTGAATCATAAAGAGTTCTGCTGCAGCTCTTAAGACTTTTGACATGACGTTATGAAACGCTGCAGTTGACTGATCAAGGATCTGTCAGAGCTGTTTGATATTGTTTCGAGACGAGACAACTGAAGAACAGTGATTTCAGTCGAGAGAGAAACTGAGAGATTTAATTACACTGGAGAACACAAGTTGGAGAAATGTGTTTAAGCGCTGTGAGCAAAAGCTGAAACTCTTGAAACTCTTTTTTTCTCTCTGCCTTTGTGCATATACTGTTGACAAAACTCATCCCTACCTCCGTGCTTTTTGTTCTGCAACGCTTTCACATGTTAGATTTGTGATGTGATTTCTAAATACAGTTACATTATTTTCGGGATCCTGTACAGAAACTCTGCATGAAAACTTTCTTAGGTGCAACAGTTTAAAACCTTTTTTTTTCCTCAGCTGTGAGTATTTAGGTTCAGTAAAGCAGCAGTGGCCTAATGAGTGAGTAAAGGAAGATGGGAAATATGGGAAACGGCGCCTTTAACTTCTTTGGGGAAAAATGTTTAATCAAGTGCATGTTTTCCATGGAAACCTTCGCTGTGTTTGCATAGAGGAGAAATGTTTTGCATGGAAACCACCGGACATAAACTGTTGTAGTTTCTTGATGTTATTTCATTAATAGTCTGGGTTTGAAATCTTATAATCAAGCCTATGAGGATCTCCATTACTTATTGTGCCTGAAAATTGTTTCAAAAATAAACGAGCTCACTGATATCTGTAGTCCAAGATTCTAAAGGGATTTTATGAGACTCATCTGTGAGTGTTTACCATTAACTAAGCAGCAGGTCTAATGAGAGAGCTCCAAACACATGGTGGACTTCAGCTGCTTGTCTGGGAGGTCTTTGTTGAAACACTTTTCTCAAATATATAAGGTGCATTGGTGATATTATGCAGGCGTGCAGGGTGACATTACAACAGAAAGATGCTTGAGGAACATCCCATTAAACTGAGATGAGGGATCATGGTATAAAGCACAAGTTCTGCTGCTTCTCTTTCTTCTGAAGCTCCACAGCTGTATACTGTATTTAAAAAGAAACATCATTAGAATGATATTTTAAGGATAAGATCATATCAACCCAGAGATACTGTATATCATCTCATTACGTTTTTGGCAATCTTGTGAAATCACTTCCACCCACCGGGGCTCGCCGACTTTAAACGCCGTGGCAGAAAATCTGACATCAGGGTGCTTCTGGAGCATGTCATGATGTCATGCTTTGACTTTATGTTACGACTTCAAAGTTTCTGTTTCATAATCTCAACAGAAAATCACCAGAAACACACAGTTCTCTACATCTTATGGCAGCTTTAATCCATCTTACTGTCTCGTTATCGGATGTATCTCTGAAAGGAAACCAGCTGCAAGCAGGAATAAAGGTTGGAAAGAGCGCTTGCACTTAAATTAAAGAGGCTAATACCAGAGTTTTGGGTTGTTTTTTTTACATTTTGCCCATTGATTCACATCATAATATCTTATAGTCTGTTTGGGTGTTGCAGTGGCATGTTTATGCAATCCACAGCGAAGGTAGATCAGCTAATCCCTCATCAATAATACACTGTTTTACAAAAAGTATCAAAGATTCTCTACTTCTGTATTCATAAGTCAGGCTACAGAATCTGTCAATATGCAGTGTTTTACTGTATTGAGGGCATTGTTAAACCTTTACAAACAAGTCCAATCCAGAGTTTATCTATAACAAAAAGAGCTAAAGTGTCGATAAACTTCACCAAATATTGCAAATGTGTTGCCTTTGATGACATGTGAAGACCCAGTTTGATGCAACGTTACGTTACAGTGATGCAGGAGTTAATAAGGAGGTGTTACATCTGCTGGGAGAGTAAAATATATATAAATGGAATCTTATATCCACTGATGACCAAGTATTCAGATTCAGGACAAATCAGATTTTTTTTTTTACAAATGCAATTGTGGTTATTTCCCAGAGATAAAACTATTTAGTTAGCAGAATCCAGGTTATTTTAGTTCAAATGTGGCAGAGTTCCCATTCAAGAAAGCAGCTCAATTTGTCTTCTGTCAGCACAGGAATTTATAAGCTCACTGTAAATGTTGCTGGGTTGGCTTCCCCTCACATTGCACTATCACACTACTGTGGCTGTTACACAGAGCAGCTATACAGCCGTGAGTCAACAGGTGGAGCTATTCCACACAAGATAGAGACGGTTAACCGACGTGACCCACTGTGAGGTCTTGACTGCAGTCTGCTAATGCGAGTTCAAAGTCTGCATGGGATCTCTTGCAAGACAGGTGGCCGTGATGTCAGCGTATGTGCTACATTCCACGCTTATTTATTACACAGCTTTTCCACGCACTTGTTTACCGTTGTAGTTGAGAATAGCACAGGGGGTTTAGTGCAGAGCTCTCAGAGATGCATCTGCAGCAGTTTCCTGAAGCACACACACACACACAAACCCGGTGAAGCCAGTTGTTTTTGAAGCCCAGGACTTGAGTGGCAACTGTGTGGCCTGCATGACCTGAGGGAATGATTCATGCTCAAGTCAGATGGAAAGACAGAAGCTGTTCTAACAAAAGAAGAGCGTGTTGTGTATTCTCCTTTAGTTACACACTGCTGGGCAGAGAATAAAACAAGCGTATGGTTGAGAGACAACACCGAGACAAAATCCAAATAGCTCGGTCTAATGAATCACTTGAGTATAGAGTATATTATCCTGAAATACTAGCAGTAAACACGTGTATGGACAAATCCGAACCTGTGTGAGGATCTGCTCGTGTATGTACTTTAAACACACATTTCACTTCAATCTTAACTTTCCATTAAAAAAAGATGGCAAGAATAGTAAAAAAGAAAGAAAAAAAAGTTTTCCTCTAACCTTTAAAAGATCACTTTTTCATTGTCAAATGTTTTTTTTAATCACAATTTAATTATCTTCACAGATGCTGTTTGAGCTTGGACTCATCCCAACTTATCTCCATTGACAAAGCCACATGGGAAAGGTAATGTGTGTGTCTGTGTGTGTGTGTGTGTGTGTGTGTGTGTGTGTACCTATGAGAAACATGTGGGAATCAGCTCATCATGTCTCATGTTTATGCATAATTTTTTCCTCTCTTACCAGTCTGCCTGTAAACACTTTTTCATCAAAAATCTTTGAGCAACAAACTCTTTGAAGGACATTGCCTTTAGGTACATCTGCCTTCAAAGCGCTGCTTCTCTTTTTCTCTCCTTCTGCCTGTCTCCATCTCTTTAATGCTAAGCCTACACATGTGTAGCAGGAGAACAAAACTCCAAATTTTACATCCCCATTATTCAAAGCCCTGTGTGCATAGAGAGTGTGCATGTGTGTGTCCATGTGTGTGTGTGTGTGTGTGTGTCTTTAAGTTGCCATTTTGGCTACAACAGGGCTGAGTTTAAACCAAAATCCTACAAAGAAGTTCGAAATCTGGCTTGGCTCCTCTGTTTCGGCTGTGGTGGGTGCTATCACACACACATACAGAGTTGTGGTGGGAACGCTATCAAAGAGAGAGATGCCTGCGAGGCACAGCAGCCTCAAGCCCAAAATTGATTTACAGAGTGAGAGAGAAAGAGAAGTAGAGGAGGGGAAAAAAGGGAACACGTTAGATTTAGGGTGCAGGAAACAGAGAGACACAGAGATACTGAGAGAGTGCAGTAGATTTAGGATAACTGCCAGTATGCAAAGCAAAACTGAAAGTTTGTTCAAATAATATGGCCCTTGTTAAATCATATTTTTTTATTTTTTTTCCCCCTTCTCTGGGGTGTTAAGGATTTAAGGATTAACAAGTCTCGCTGCTCTATCCCTCTTGATGCTTCACTTGTGTTAATTTCAACCTTGAATTCCAAAACTTAATTTCACAGCCGAGCTTTGCTCATTACAACATTATCAGCCCATATCTTTATTGATTTATGGTAAGTCAGTTCAACAAAAGCATACATATTAAAAAATTATAGCTTAATGCAAAAGTTTAAAAAGTCAGGAATGTAGTCTTCCTTTTTGTGTGCTTTTAAACTACAGATCTGGATCCAAAATGCTTTTTTTTTTTTTTTTGCAGTAACAGCAGGGATGTGCTCTTGTGCTTGGGCCCCCATGTGAGACAAATACCTTAAACCTGAGGTTCAAGGTGAGAGAACACACTTCTTACCTGAGTCTGTGTACAGTGAAGTGTTCAGTGTGGAGTGAACAGGCTTAAAGGTGTTGCACTGAAGTACTTTGGTGCAAACACACACCATTTCCCCCCAAACTGCAAACTCTAATTTACACAAACTCTAAAAGGAGAAAACTGTCAGACGCTGGCTATGTGGAGGCTTTTTTATTCATTAATTCCAGTATGCCTTAACATTAATTAATCAGTTCTAATTGTTTTTGTGTTTTGTGTTGATTTGACTTCCTGGATAGTGTGTTTTTGCAGTTAAATTGCACCGTTCTTAACCATTCACCCATTGTCTTCTCCAACTATTGGGCATCCAGTTCTTGACATTCAGCAACAAATAGATACACAGAAGACTGATGGACTGATGCATCACAAAAAGCAGATCTTATAAAAGTAACAGTGACCAGGGCAGGATGGGCAAAACCTGACAAGGACTTTGTCTAAAACAAAAAGAAGGGATAACTGACTACATTGGTGTTCTTTGCTGCAGCCGTGTTTAAATAAGAGCCCCAAACTGATCCTGATGCAAAACTCAGTCAGCGTGTCTGCAGTGGAAAGTGTAATGTATGAAATGTATATTTCATCAAAACCGTCAATCCATATTGCCTCACAATGATGTGAGGCAATATTGGCTTAACACAATTCGCTGTGATAAACACTGACTCAGCTCACAGCCTCCAGCTCTTAGACTGAGACAGACAGAAACTATTACTTGCATGCTAAGTCAATCACTACCTGTCTCTCTGGTTTGTTTTCCTTCTGCCCCATGCTCCAGAGATTCCAGGAGGAAAGAATAAAAAAAGAAAAACAAATAGCTAAGATAAATCCACCTGTTCTGTCTCTGACACGCACACATATTTCTCTGAACAGCAACACCGTCAGAGTCAGCTTTGAGAAAAAAACAAGGACTGGAGTTCAGAGGTCACCACGGGCTGCTGGCCTCTAACTACTCAGATGCTAATGTGTGTGTGTGTGTGTGTGTGTGTTTGTGGCATCTGTCTTGAAACTTTGCCTCAGCCATTGTTGGGAAGGTCTCCACAGGCTGGATTGAAAAATGTACCACTCTCCCGAGGTTTTCTTTGTCTTCCTTTCTTTCCCGCAACAAATTATGTGGGGTTTTCTTAACACACCTTTTGGCCAAATCTCTAAAGAACATGGAATTGTACGTGTGTCTGCTCTGCTGATTCTGTGTTTTCAAGCAGAGGTCATGCAAAGGCTTCATCCTCTGTGGACTGTGACCATGTGCCGTACTGCAGAAGGAGTCAGTGTCACTTTAAGTGGGCTAGTTTCCTCTTCGTTGTACCATTTGTTTGTATGTGCAGTTTTTAGTATTTGTGTCCTGTGATATATGACGAATGAGGAGCTACAGAAATCTATGTTCATAGTTGTTATAGGGATGATTACTTGAATACATCTCTCAAAACAAATTTCGATCTATATTTCCCTGGATTCAGTACCAAAAAAAACACAAAAAAAAGCTTTGCATCTCTTTCAGTAAATTGCCCTGTGCTCCTCAAAAAAGCTGTGGTACTCTCAGTAAAAGCGACCATCCAGCTGTATAATTTTAAAACATTAAAATTCATTCAGAGGAGGCAAATGTGTGAAAGAAAATGACCAAAGTGAATCTCGCATTAGAAGCGATCTTGAGCTTAAGATCGACACCCGGCGCTGAGCTGACCTGTTCTGATTCCACAACTCTAAGACATGCAGATGAGTTAAGTGTTCTGTT
This sequence comes from Stegastes partitus, assembly GCF_000690725.1. NCBI lineage: Eukaryota > Metazoa > Chordata > Actinopteri > Pomacentridae > Stegastes > Stegastes partitus. The sequence goes on from NW_007578171.1 coordinate 402,404, forward strand.
TTGGCTCAAGATGTGTAACTACAGTGTGTTCTCGGAAACAGAAAGTAATGCGAGTCTGGCAAGAAACATAGGGCATGATTACCCCAGCAGCAAATAGGCCAATATTTGTTTTTTTTGTTTTTCAGTTTCTCGCTATACTGATTTTTAGAAAAAACAATTGTCACCAACATTTAGAATACTAAACAACCAATTTCCCAAATAATTTATGATTTCATTATAAGGGTTTTTTTTTTTATTTTTTCTGATGCTTTTTAAGCCTTCCGTTCCATATTCTGTGTAGTGCTCTTGAAAACACAATCTGGGTTTAAAGTACCACTGAAGCAGCCTGATGTGGCAAGCTAATGACATCAAAATGCAGATTGGGAGCTTTGGCTTTGGCACAAAAACACCTCTCACTTCACTGACAACTGTATGCTGTATATGACACACACACGCACGTACACATGTAAGCCCACACATGCAGACACACAAGCAAAACTGCAGGAGCAACCACTCCTCTACTCACACAGTTTGCACAGTTAAATCAAACTGATTTGCTACCATTGTGAGAGGAAATTAGCATAACAAGGATGGGATCAAATGAGGTAGTTACAGCTTGAATCATAAATTGCAGACTGAGCGAACGTGCGGCTGCAAATGGATTGTAGTTCACATCAGTATTCATGAAAAGAGAAAAGTAAGCTTCAGAAATGGTTGTGTTTTTTTTTTTTTTTTTTTTCTTCATTCAGTCAGTTTTATTTAAAAACCTTGTATCTCAATTTTTGTCTTGTTCTCTAAGTGACCGCTGACAATTTCTAATTAAGTTTTATGACTCGGGGACCAAGCAAAAATCTTTATACAACATTGTAAAATGTTAAGTGTGGATGTTATTGGGGGCGAATGAACCGTTTCTACACAACATTTGAGTAGCAGATTTTTTCGTTGATACAGGCTACTAATGATATACGAGTACATTCACTTCATTTCAGATCCATATTGCACTGTTGGCAATATTACCACGAGGACGTGTGCATTAATCAGATCAGCATCACCTATATCCATGCAAATGTACATTAAGGGCATATAAGATGAATGTTTAAAAGGTTACATTATGCAAAGTATTACGGCTATGATCAGCTCTGACAATGACATTTTTCTCATGGCACGATCGCCAATAAGTCAGCCTTCAGTGAGGTCAGTAATAGTATATGGTGTATTATCCCAACAGCGAAGCTTATATCTATTCATAAAGAACCTGCATTTAGGGTCATACATACACCGATCAGCCGCATTAAAACCTCTGATAATCTCGCTATAATGGAGCCTGTCAAGGGGTGAGGTATATTAGGCAGCAAGTGAACAGTCAGTTCTTGACGTTGAAAGCTTCATGTTGTGTTAAAAGCAGAGAAATGTAAGTAACTGAGCGACTTTGACAAGGGTTAAATTGTTGTGGCTGAATGACTGAGTCAGAGAATCTCCAAACTAGTTATTGAGTGTTCCTGGTTGCAGTGGTTATTATGTACTAAAAGTCATCCAAATAAGGACAACCAGCGAACTGGCAGCAGTGTCATGGACACCCAAAGGTTTGATGGCTGTGGAGAGTAAGGGCTGGCCCATGTGGTCCGATCCCAAAAAAGCTGATACAAAATGAATGATGGCTATGATAGAAAGGTGTCAGAACTCACAGTGCATCGCAGCTTGTTGCATACTGGATTGCGTACCTGCAGATTGGTCAGAATTTCCACTGGCAGAATTGGACTGTGGAGCAGGAAAGAAGGTGGCTCAGTCTGACTAATCGCATTAGATTTAACATCACCATTTTACATCCTGGAAGACATGGCAGCAGGGTGGGAAGAAACCAGTGGAGGCAGTGTGGTGCTCTGGGCAATGTTCTGTTGCAAAAACCTTGGATTCTGGCATTTATATGGATGTAACACGTGGGCATGTACCTAAACATTTCTGCTGACCAATCACACACCCCCTCATGTCAGTGGTATCCCCTGATGGTTTGAGGAGAGTCCAGAGAATTCAAAATATTGAATTGGCCTCCAAATTCCCAGAATCTCAGTCCCATCTTGAAGCTGTGGGATGTCCTGGAGAAAGATCCATGAAGGTCCCGCCTCACAGCTTCTAGGATTTAAAGCTTGTACTGCTAAAGTTTTGGTGCCAGATGCTACAGGAGATGTTGTATCCAATCAGTGTGCATTAATACATTCCAGCATATTGTTGTTTGCAAAGTTTCTTTTTTAATTCCTTTGAGTTTATGTAAATAATGCATATAATGACAGAAAAACAGTTGCATATACATTCTTTATTTGGTAATCCCCCTCCATTAGTAAGATAAAGTTGACAACCAGAACTATAATCCCTCTTTGCCATCACAGGTATGATTATCTTTTTGTCCAATGTGTGCTGTGGAACAATTATTTATTAATTGGAACACTGTTAAACATTCATGGAAACATTGTTTGAATTTTAAGAACTGGTTTACATAATGGTAATTAAAACCACTCGGTCTCTTTCTCTGGGTCTATTTCTCATTCAACATTTTTGCTGTCATACTTTCCATCCTTTCTGTTTTAATCACCCATTTTGCTCTTTTTTTTTAAAATTCCTCTCTCTTGGCCACTTACTCATTTCCCCCCCATTGTACACTCAATCTTTTCGGATTCAGAGAAGTTACAATGGATTTGACTGGAAGGCCAGAGTCATGGCAAGAAGAATTAGTCCTAAAAGACAAAGCTCAAATCACTACTGAAGCATAATCTAATATTCTGTTGTTAAAAAAGATTCACATGTTCCCTTCTCATTTTAAAAAAGCACAAATCATGTTGTTGATTAATACTTGTGATTATTTGATTAACACATTTAAAACGAATGAATGTTATGTGAAAGGTGTCACATATAGTGTTTTGGCTTCTTTTAGCTTTTTTTTGCTCTTCTTCTGCTCTCAGCAACAGACAGCAAACAGACAGCTGTGATTAACCCGCCTTCCTTGGTGCAATATTTGCATCAAGTGACTCGATGTCAATCCCACCTAAGCTGAGTAAATATTGGACATACTCATCAGGTGGCCTGAAGTACGACTCCAAATGAAAATCAACGTTGCTAACGTTGTGTCTACTGGATGTGTGCATAGGCAGATATTTGTTGATATCAGTCTTCTCAGATTCCTTGTATTTGAAAACATACTTGGCAATAAAACCTTTCTGATTCTAATAACAGTACCATGCAAGTCAGGCAGTACACCATAGCATACAGATGACCAGTGTTTGTATTTACCCTCCAGGAGCATCTTTTAATTGTGGTTTGGATTCATTATCTTTCTCATCTGTAGCTGCTGACTGCTTGCCCGTCTCCTGTCATACAAACCCTGTCTTAAAGTAAGATTGTATGCTTAAATATCTAATAGTGTTGGCATATCTATACTTGCATCTTGATGAATTAAACAGACCCACATGCCTCCTGCAACAGCGACATGACAGCGACATGACATATAATCAAGAAGACCGGTGCATGGGTTACATCGCCATCATACTGTATTGATGAAATACCATCTCGGTTGTGTCTGAATCTTCAATTTATTAAGCAAAGACTAAGTGAAGTGGAACCAAGCCAGAATTGTTGTTTTTTTTTCTGCGTGCACTTCCATGTTTTGAGGAAAAGATGCAATTGATGATGAGGCATGCTGACCTTCCTCACCAAAGTGCACCCACAAACACATGCAAATACAAACTCCAGTTGGAAAGAGAGAGGGGAAAAAAAATAAGTTAATGTTGATAACTTGCATAATAAGTGAGTCAATATCAAAAGGTTAATGCCATATTCCTATGTGACATTTTGCTTGCTAAATATTCACCATCCAGGATTTGGAGAGCTTAACCTTCCATATGAATATGAGGTTATTGAAAAATACATTCCAACTTGGAGTCATGACTGATATCACCAAGAATCCAGATATTAACTAATAATAAAAAAAAATGAAACCCAAAACAGAAACTTTGGTCTTAATCAAAAAAGCCTTTGTTACTTATTCTGTTCCACGGCTGACAGTGACGTCTCCCTGAATGTAATTAAACTTGAGCCGTTAAGGATAAAAAGTAAGCTTGTTAATATGTTCTGAAGGTAATGAAAAAAAATAAAGACAGAGAATAAAATACACACAAGTACTGTCTTCCATTTATTGCTTTAAAAAAAATAAAAAAAAGATATTGAATCTAATAACCCAGAGCTGTGAGACCACATAGCAGACTATCATTACATGAGAAAACATGTGGCGAGTGAAGGACAGAGGAAGAGGGAGGATGGAGGTGAGGGGAGGAGCAGGGAGGGATCAAGAGGATGGAGAATGAGGAGAGAGAACGGAGCGAAACGAGAAGAAAAAAATAGTTGAGTCTATAGATGTAACACAAGGAAGCGGAAGTGCAAGAAGATTAGCAGGAAGAGTAGAGGGAACAGACAAGAAAATGGAATCAATAATCCACAAGACGTCCTCTGTCTTTGTGTTTCACTCCAACTAAGAAATCTCAATTAAACCAGCTAATTGCACCAAAGCCAAAGAGCCCAAGCTGAGAATGATTAATGAGCTGTAACAAACCACCATGTGTTTATTAACCTGGAATCGATCATTTAGGACAAATGTATTGTCTTTTCAGCTAGGTGCAGTTTGAGAGACAGTGTAGCTCAGTGGCGCTATTATGCATACAGGGTTTAATTAAAAGCATACTCTGAGCCAGTTCTAGCATTTATAATCTTTGGCAAACTGAACTGGGGGAAAAAAAAAAAAAAGCAATTTCCGGAAATGCACTCATTTGTTGTTAAGATGATTTCTGTGACAGCATTTTTTTTTTCTCCCAATATTATAACATTTCATTACTAATTTCACAGCAATATTTTAATAAGAAAATCCAAGGATTTTTACGGATATTTTTCACCTCCATTTGTATGGCTTTAGACCACCCACTTGATGTTTTACTTTGCCATGAGCGCTGAAAAAAAAAAAAAAACCAAGGCAATTATTCAATCTACTAGTTCATGACCTCCGTCTCTAGAACTGCCACGCTTTAAACTCCGGGTTCATGCAGTTCATTCAAATGATAATCCTTTACTTCAAACAAACAAGCCAAGACTTCCTGTAGACGGCACTTGAAAACATTCCATCACCAGCCTCTCGCTCTTCCTCACCATCACCATCACTCTCATGACTGTATGGATGCATTCAGACATGCACGTATTCAATATCCCCGCCGCCCAGAAACTTAAATTAATACGCACGAATGCAACTGCAAATCTCCACATGTGAGTGCTGCACAATGGCGGAACCTCGGCGCGCACACACATTCACGCGTCTTAGCAAATATCCACAGTGCCAAACATGAGCGCACACTCTGACACATGCACACATGCGTTACACACTCCGCTTTTTGAAACTACATACGTTTCTTTGCAACAACAAAGGGAGAAGAGGGCGGGAGGGGGGGGGCAACCTCCTCAGCAGCCCAGAGTCTTTACAGTGAGTGAGTCACGGTGAAGTTGGCTGGAGAGAGAGGGAATATCCTACCGAGCACGGATCGTGGTAATTGCCTCTGTGTCTGTGTACGGGATAGAAAAGAAAGAAAAGAAAAATTATGTGTGTGCATGTGTGTCTGTGTGTGTTGCCAGCACCACCTCCAGGCTGAACTGATGAGCTCATTATTTTTGCTCCCAGAACCCCCTCCAGTTTCTGGAAACACACAGCCAGCACCCTGTGAGTAAGTGTGCGAGTGTGCGATTGTGTGTGCGGGACTATGGCCTTTCCCTTGGAGTTCTGAACTATTTGTAAAAGCAATACAGATAAAGAGAGGTGGGAAATGCAGGAGAGGGGGAGGAAGAGCAGGGCAGCAAAGCAAGGGTGAAAAAGAGAGAGAGGGAGCGTCGTCAGCTGTGCGCACGGGCGATTCAAAAAATTAATAATACACAGAAAACTAATCAACATGCAATATTCCAGACACCTAAATTTTTAGCTTCCACCAAGATTGCGATGAATGATGGCAAGTGTGATAATGAAGAGGATCATAAGCTTTGGAGATTAAAATATAACTGTTGATAAAAGACCATGTGTGCATGTGTCAGATGTGACTGAATACTGTGATTCAGTCTCTGATTTTCTTCTGCTAAAACAAAGGATACACAGAAGAAGTCACGCTGCAGAGCTGACCACAGGAAATAAAACATCTCCTAAAGCAGATAAATGAGAAATGATGATGATTTTAAATTACTTGATGTGATGCATTTGTATGCTAAATGAGTAATGGAGGCCCTGAACTTATATTAAAGGTCCAATATTGTGCTTCTTTTTAGCATCCATCCATCCATCCGTCCATCCATCCATCCATTATCTAATACACCGCTTAACCCTCACTAGGGTCGTGGGGCGCTGGAGCCTATCCCAGCTGACTTACGGTGAAGGCCCTGGACAGGTCACCAGTCTATCACACTTAGAGACAGACAACCAAGCACATTCACATTCACACCTATGGACAATTTAGAATCACCAATTAACCTCAACATGTTTTTGGACTGTGTGGGAGGAAGTCGGAGAACCCGGAGAGAACCCACGCTGCACGGGGAGAACATGCAAACTCCCCCTTTCTAGCAAATTATTGAATATCTTATGTGCCCCAAAAGTGTGTCTGTCAATTCTTCAGGTCAAAATACTGCAAAGATGGTTCATTGCACTATAACTGTATAGCCCCTGGTTTTAGCACTGTTCTAAACAGGCCATTTCAGTGTCTGTAGCTTTAAATGCTGCTTGTGACCACACCCCCTTCAGGAAGAACACTCCCTCTGCCTCTGTGATTGATAGCGGAGAGCAAAACAGCTGACCACATGGCAGCCAACTTCCACCTTTCTCCCTGAGCGATCATTTAACATAGAATTCACAGCACACCCATTGTTCTGAACTTGTGGTGCTGGTGACGTAAGACAACATTGCAGTTAGAAATCAGTAGTTTCATGATGCAAAACGGCAGCTTGGAAATAGCTCTGAAGTGACTGCTGGTTAACATGAATTCTTAATGGGCTGCATTTCAGTTACTGTTTCCTACTCATTTCATTGTCTGACAACAGACAGTAAAACATGCAAATGGGAGCAGTTTTATTGGAAATCCAGTTGAATTGAAACGCAGTATATGTGAGCACAGAGGGAAGAGAGAAGCAAGTACAGGTAGAAACTTATCCTTCAGCATTACCGTTTCCGCATACCTCTAATCTGTGGCTTTATGGTCAAAGCTAATGGTAATGTTTAGACGCATTAGCTGCACATATGCTAACACTGAGGATTATCCTGTTGTTGTGGTGATACTGCCATCAAATGTATAAGTGATCAACTTAAGATTCACTTCCTTAGATGCTGGGAGTGCATGGAGCCTCTTGTGTTCACTCAGCAGAACATTCGCTGTGCTTTGCTTGTGACTCAACCATTTTAGATTTAGTAGTTGGAACGCGGTGATAAGTTATATTATCATTGGTTTGCAAAGCTGTGAGGCTATCTAGTTGTGGACGGGCTTCGGAAATAGCAGGAGTAAATGTTTTCGTATGTTATTAGCTTTTACTCGAATGTTAAAGTTTATAACAACCGCAGGATACAACGAAAATGGGCTTTTAGTCTATGGGAGATGTAGCATAAAAGGTAAGAACTGTTCTGTGTGTTTCCATGAAGAGATTTAAAAAAAAAAAAAAAAAAAGAAGATATATATAGTTTTTGTGGGAGACATTTCTGTGTCGCTCATTTGGAAACCCAGAAGACACATATTTGTCTGTAATGCTGCTAAGCAACATTGTACAGCATAAAATACAGTGATCACATGAGATCTTTTTTAGATAACATATAGATCTCCAAGTTGTGACAGCTAAAAGTGCCCTGCCAGAGAATCTCATACAGCGTGCCGCCTGATATATGGAGTTAATCCCCAAATGACGATATTCACTGTATAATTAGCATTTCAACCTTCTTACTAAGCAAGATTAGGGAGACACACTCACACACTCGCACTCACACTCACACACTCACACAAGGGATCAGATCCCTATCATTTTGATAATTAATGCCAATATAATAAAAGGCAGGACGTTGAAATTTAAGACTTTGGGCACGACAGACATGGCAAGATTAAGCTGCATGATACAAAACAGACACACACACCCAGCTGTGCTTTCATGTGGTTTGAGTTTGGAAAAGGCGCTGCTGGTGTGTGTGTGTGTGTGTCTATGTCTATGTGTATGTGTAGAGTCAGTTCACTTTAGAAGAACTTAAATTTACAGTTTTAAATTTTTTATTACTGTTGTTTCTCTTTATTTGTTCGTGAGGTTGCATAATTTTATTTTTATTGTAATTCAATCATTTCATTTACTTTGTTTACTTAAAGCAGACTTGGCTTCTTTACCTTAACAAACTCAGTCCAGGTCAGGTCAGGTCAGGTCAGGTCTGCAGAACTTTTTATTTGATTTTTTTTCGCTAAATTTTTATTCTCAGATGTCAGTGTGTGTGTGAGACAATATCCCAGACAGCATCAGTATAATTAACAGCATGATAAGCCCCACTGTGTTAAAATGCAATTAACAGCACCAGTCATCTCTCATATCAGAAAATCACAGAGAGGCGTGAGCAGGGTGGACGTGTGCTTCATCATATAAACTGGATATTCTCTGTAATCTTATTTCGGAAGATCTTATTTGCATCAGAGCATCTGTCCTCTTATTCAAAGGCTCATCTTTCAGTCTCCATTGTTACATCTTTCCTCTTTTCTTACCTTTTGTAGCCTATTGTCTCCACCTCTCTTTCCTTGTTTTATTTTAGAAAAAAGACAAATTCATCTTTTCTTTCGCCTCCTCAGGGAGGTCACAGGTCAGCTTGAAAACGTGCACTGTGTTACATTTACTGGTAGTCTGCAGTTCTGCTCATCTACTGAGAATAGCACACAGTTTTAACCTGATATATTTTACAAGTTGTATCAAGATGTCGGGTGTGCGAACAAGTTCTGCTTTCAGGTACATTTCTTTTTACAATATTGAGGTGTTCTATTACAGGGGTTAGTAAAGGGAAAAGTGCTAACATAAGTTGTTCGGTTATGAATGTTATCATTCATCGTCTACAGTCTGGTTCACATAGTCCTTCTGTGGGCTCGTGATTACATCAAACGTGGCCCTGAGAGGAACGAGGCTGGAGGAGACAGTGTGGTGGAGGATGTACATGGTTACAGATGACTCACACGTGAATCGCCAGTTTAATGTTACATCAGTCCACTTGAGAGTTTATTTACAGCTGAAGAAAATCAGACTGCCATGCCACATCAGACTGTATCTCTTAATTTTATGCTTTAAAGAAGATATGATAAAATATCTGATTCATCCTGTATTGTGTGACTGCTAAACTTTTTTCATCTTTTTTTCGACTAAATTGCACCCATGCAGAGTTACAACTGTCAGCTTTCAGGTTGGTTGAACTATTTAGTATTTCAAATAGTCATATATCTGCACTTCATTGATGATGTGGCAGCCATGTCCACTCCCCGCTTTCCTGAGGCTCCAACAGCAGCCCTCTGTACGTGTCTGGCCTCGTCAGCAGCTGGAGCTGCAAGCCTCATTTACCAGATTCACATCAGTTATGTTGCACCACAGTTTAGCTGCTGAAAAGTACAGGAAAATAGAGAACGATAGCATCTGAACTAAAACAAACCCATAAAAATGTCCTCCAGCCTCAGCCATTACTGTGTTGTATAAGGCTTTGAAACAAAGCCAACTCTATTAAGAATTAAGTATTGTCGCCGGGTCAAAAGTTGCTTATAAAGAAGTTTTTGTTGAGATAAGAGCTGCCTTTTCATTTGGGTCGCACGTAAAGTAAGAATAGATAGGAAGGAGATTATGTGCCATATGGAAGACGATAAGGACAGACAGAGGAGAGACTGTAAAGTCAAAGATACATTCGCGGCATTTGAAGAAATCCAGATGGATGAAATTGTTTTCAGCTGGAGTGGTGAAATGGAAAATGAACAAAAATAAAAATGAATCAAACAGACAATTGGAGAAGAAAATAAGTGGTATTTTGTGTCGTCCCATCTGTATTATGGTATTAACATGTTACACAACAGAATTTCAACCAAGGTCTTCCCACTGGAGGCCAAACAGGAGGAGGGCAGGAGAGAGGAGAGAGTTCCCAGGTCTGCTGCAGCTGCAGACATAACAGCATGAGAAACAGCAGGAGGAGGAGAGGTGGAGGAGAAAAAGGTGGAGGAAAGAAGGCAAGCAAGAAAGAAAGACAGCAGGAAAGAAAGCAAGAAAGAAAGGAAGAAATAAGGAAGGAAGTAAAGAAGAGAAGAAGGAGAGAAGGAAAGAAAAAAGTACAGGGAAAAGAAGAGACAGAAATATGCTGCATTGTGGGAAAGTGCAGTAGAGCTGGCTGTGTGTCCAGCCGTTAAACTGACATGCATGTGGGCAGTAAATAAAGATCTGCTTCCCATGACAGATCAGGTTGGCTCTGCTTCACTGCAGGCGTCTCGTTGGCCTGTGAAGTCAGCACGCTGAACTGAAATTAAGTAGTGCTGATTTTGTGAAACTTAAATAAATAATTATGTTTCTTTCACCACGACAAACCAACTAATGTATGAATAAATGAGTTGTATATTCATGAACCAAAGCAACAAGACGAACAAAAAAACATTTTAAGTTATTCATACCTGTTCTTGAATTATTTAACAAAATGTTGGCTTTGTTCAATAACAAAATACAAACGAGGTTCAATTGACATTTTGCAGTTTTCCCCAAAATGTGATTATTCCTTTTTCTTTTTTTGCCAGGAGTTAAGTGAGAAGCTCATTATCAGGTGTCATACCGGTTTTATCTCTACTGCCTGTACTGCAAATATGAAGCTACCTCCAGCTAAATCTACCACCCAATCCACCTCTGAAGATGAGTCATTAACAGGTTATATCACATTTATTAAATCCGCACAACAACGATTATTTACAAATGAGCTCACCAAACAACCAGCACAGACCTCTGCGGATGGAGCCACGTCTCCAGTGTTTAATGTGTATTGATCTCATGTCATCTAACGTTTGGCAATAAAACTAACAAGTTTATTTCCAAAAATGTCAAGCTGTTCCTTCGAGTCAATTGTGTTACAATGAAGTCAGAGTTTCTCATAAATAACTAGATCTGTTTATTTGAACCCTCACTGGGACAAGTCAAAAGTCTGCAGCTGTGTGATGTATTGATGGTATCAAGCTATTCTGAATCTAAGTGTACATTGTTTAAAAGTACAAAACCTCATGGTTACTGAATGGTAAGACTGGTTGTGAATTTGTACAGTTTGAAGGAGCAACAAAGCCTGTGTAGGAGGTTGGATGGTGGCACAAGTGAGACATCTTTACCCAAGAGACTGGGGTTTTTTATATATGGTATGGTTCTGTTTTTATATATTTAAGTTCTAAGAAATATTATTATTGTTATCACTCTGATATAAGTGGAAAAACCACTTATTGTACTGTATTGCTATAAACCAATCCCAATTGCCTTAGAAGGTTCTAAGCCAGAGATGCAGCAATGGAGCCTTTACAGATGAAGGAACATTTGCATGCAGAAAGGCAAGTGCTGTCATTAAAATAGCTAATTCAGTTAAAAAAAATCAACCAGGGCTGCCTTCTAACTTTAAATTCCCAGTGCTGCCGCTCATAGGTCGTTGTTGTTTCCTGTAACACAGAGGGATTTGAAAACGGTTACACACAGATTGTAGGGGAAAAAAGGGAAAAGCTGAATGAAAATGTATACAGGAAGTGGTACCCATATACCCATAGTGTACATCCTGTGAGTCAGAATACAAGCTTGATGATAAGAACTCGTGTTTAAAACACACAAACAAATAAAGCAACAACTGTGTTTTTGTAAAGCAGATTTTAGACAAGAGGACTCGGTGAGAAAAGGAGCAGAGAACCAAAAAAATCGAGAGCAGTGAAGTAAGTATAGGGTGACAGTAACAAGACTGAAGAGGAGCTCAACAGCCCTCGTATCAGTGAAACTAAGACGAGCGAGGAATTTTTTTGCAGAAAACTGCAGCTTCAGCTCAGAAGGCGGAGCTGAACCGGGGAGTGTGTGGCGATCACGTGACTCACTGGCACATCTGCATCCAATCGCAAACGGTGACTCAGGTTCACTGCTAAGTTTACTGGGTCAAAACAGAACAGAGAAGAAGTAGGCATCACATGAGATAGCAAAGGGGGTGTTCACAGACGATTATGCTCCTCTGCTTTCTCTGCTTTATCTCTTTTTTGGCACAATGCCTCAACCAGGATTTGCCGGTGTTGCCCTTCGCATTTTGTCCCATTGATACGATATTCCACGAACATAAACGTGCTTTTCCTAATGTTAACATCCAGTGCACAGGGATTATTTGCTCAAATAAACAGATATTTGTCAGGTTAATGATCTTTGAAAAGAACTTTACTGTATAACATTTTTTTTTTCTAGCTAATCTTCAGTGTTTCTGAAATCTGGTTCCAGGTGTTCAAAATAAATCGGGTTAGGAATCTATTGCAGTACAACAGTGTGGATCTAGAAGCTGTAAAGAATCTAAATGCAGTTTTTATTGACAGGTATGTTAACATGCCTAAATCACAGTCATCTTGTCCAACATGTCTCTCAGATTTCTCTTATTACTTCAGCTCCTTTACACCACATTCTGATGCAGAAGTCCTTTTTCCCTTTCCTCTAATTTTCCCTCTCTATTTTTGTACCTTTGTTTTCCACCGCTGTCTCTTTTTCTCTGATCTCTGCCCCTTCCATCTTCCAGTTTTGCATGTTTGCTGTTATTTTAGGCAGCCGGCAGTATATACCTGTATGCACCTGTCACCACACTGTCAGTATCTGAGATGTCAGGGAGGCACTATAAAAGATGCCAGTAATGGGTGAAGGGTGAGTAATTTTGTAGTTGCATTTTATTGTATTTTATATATTTTTTAGATTTTGCAAGAATAAACGTGCTCAAGAGTTTTTATTTATTTATTTATTTATTTATTGTCAAAACGCAGCTTGTGCAAAATGGAATCAAAATATACTTTATTGATAGGGGGGGGGGAGAAAAAGCACCACCAGATGAAACAGAGAGACACTGTGCAGGAAAAGAAAAGAAATCGCAGAGATCAAGAGTAAAATATCAAGAGAGTAGAAGACAGTGAGAAACACAGACAGGGGAAATAATAATAGGGTGTAGCAGCACGGAGATAAGAATGAAATGTGAAATGGAAGCTTGATTGGGATGAAAATGAGATGACACAAATGAGACAGAGAGAAGGAGAATTGATATGCGGTTCGCTGACAACACAAAGAATGCCACACACATTCCTTCATAAACAATTTAACCATATTTCACATATAACACACTCTTAAGTTATGCTACGCCATATGCTTGTCCCATTTACTTATGGCTTCACATGCAAGCAGTGCTGTGGCTATAATTTAAGAATAATTTGTTCCTGCTGTTTCATATGCCTGTGTCTTATTGCTACCCATATGGCCGAGCAGTGTGGCATTCAGTTTACATACAGTATGCCTCTATTTCCAACATCTCCATCAGATAACATTCAGCACAATCACACTCGATATTGGACTGGCTATTCTTCCCCTCATAGCACAATGTTTTTTCTGATTACCATCAGAGGCAATATGGGGCACCGCAATTCACTTGCAAATGTTGCATGTATAAGACCGCATTATGCTTTTATTGGCGACTGAAAACATTTCTAATATAAGGACAGACACACAGGGAGGAATAAGAAGGCACTGTGCAGGGTGCAGCCTTCAATAATACAATTTTGTGTTCAGCAGCAATAGAAGACTCCCTCCTGTGCCACATATATACCGCACTGGCCTGTCAAACAGGCTTTTATTATGAGAGACAGAGAGGTAGAGCATCTGAGAAAGCAGGGACAATTACAGTATTATTTGGGGTTTGGTTATTTCCTGCCACCCTGTGTGTGTTTATGGAAACATGCTAGCAAGTGTGACTGGTGGGGGTTTGTCCTGTATCTTGTGCCATGTATTCGTCTTGGTTCACTTAGATAACAAGCAGGGAATGTGTTTCCTATGGCCATGATACATGGGTGACAACTGCAATATTAGATGGAAAACAGTGACAGGATTTTTTTCCTTAATGTTTTTGCACATTCACCCAAAATTTTACCAGTTTTGTCCCATATCACCATGTACATGCTAGAAGAATAGAACAGTGTAATGATTTTTTTTTGGTCAAGTCTACATTCGTGTCTGGTTTAATCTAAGCCAGTTAATGGCTGCATCATGCGGTGCACTCGAGAGCTAATTGTGTGTCATTTATTTTAACAGGGCACCTTTGTTTTAGAGAGAGTTGCAGGTTTGCTTCTACTCATACAACAAATATTTCTGAGTGTAATGGGATGCTGTATGTGCTAATGTGGCATCAGCATGGCGCATTTATATGAACATGGTTCATTGGGTTTGTTTATGTGTTGGTAATCCCAAACTATTTGCGTGCCAACACCTGACATTTGGCAGAATGTGAGCAGAAATATGATCATCAGTCTCTCAAGAAGACTATAAACTTTATAGGGCTGCAAAACCTGACCTCTACTTTTATTTGAGCTTTATTTAGGCTAATGGATTATAATGATCCAATACTGAAGTGAAGCCCAGATTGTTTTTATAATAGCAGCAGCTGTTTTCAAGTACATTTTTTTTTCCAGCTCCAAATTGGCCTTTAACTCAAATTAAGAAGGAAATTCTTGCCAGACTCTTGGCTATGGATCAACCAGGTCCTATCAGGTCCAGCTAGTCTGGTCAGTGGATAATTTTTATTGACTGCCATGAGGGATGTGTTCCAGGAAGCAGGTTTTTGTCTGGTAGTTTACTGAGGGCTTTTCATATCTGTTCATGTTGCACATTTGAGTGGGTTCCACTTTTTTCAATATGTTACCTAAGCAAATCTGCTCTCTGGAACAAGCCACACATTTTGGAGCAACTGCTGAGTTCTGTTTTTCACATCTAAGGTCTAGTGCTGTGAAGACTGTCAACACCATGCCATTGAGCGCTTTGCAACAACTGCAATGACTGAAGGCTAGAAGGCAGCAGAATTCATCACTTTTAAAATTAAGGTACAGAGATTTCAGTATGTGACCGTGCCGCATGCCACTGTGCTCTGCAAACTCCAAAAAAGATGTGTTAATGGCTACATGTGCTCTGCAGCTGTTAACAAAATTAGCTCCCCTATATCGGAGCCCCCTTTCAGTATATCACTATGTTGACAAGGTATTAACAGGACGGGTCTGTACTTTGACGGCGACAGTGTTAAATGTTATCAACAGTGCAGTTGTTGACACAGTGGCATTGGCAAAAGCCCGCAGAAAAGGGCTGGAAAGGTGGGACTGGTACAAAAAATCTAGTCATAAGCTGCTGATATTATTGTACTTTTCCAGCAAAACATGACACCACTTCATATCAGCAAAGTTTCATTTCAATAGTGGATAAACTAATAAGCACTCAAACCATAACAAAATCCCATTTACGTGACCTTTTCACTCCTGGACAGTAAGCTGCTAAGAGTGGAGCATTATTGGCTTATTGTGCATTATCACTGAGATAGAGGTGGACATTTTTGCCACAAACTGGCTTTATAGCAGTACACACAACATTTCTGTCAAAAGTCAATAGTTAACATTTTTATGGTCGTCACCTTTTTGTTATTCACCACTTGTTCGCAGGTCTCATGCAACCATAAAAATATAAAACACAGAACAAATGTTAGCTTTATCTCAGCAAAGTACAAATAAAAAATACTTTGGGGTTAGTAATGATTAAACTGATGATATTCTGAAACTCATGATTATACTAGTGTGTAAAAAACAGATGCAGTAGCCAATCATTTTTATTTATTTATTTTTTCTTTAGAATTTTTTCTATTTGAGGTACTTACTATTAAATGGCACATTGGGATTCATGTAGTAAGCCAAAAAAAAAAAAAAAAAAACATAAGCGAGTTGTAAATTTTAGTTTCTTCAAAGTATCTGCCTTCTTTGGGAAGCAGCTCTTTGCACTGCTAATAGCTTTGCACTTTCTTGACATTCTCTTACCCAGCTTCTTGAGGTCATCACTTAAAATGCTTTTTCAGCATTTGAGCGCTTGTTGGCTTCTTTTCTCTCACTCTGAGGTCCACCTCAACCCAAACCATCTCAGCTGGGTTGAGGTCAGATGATTATGGAGACCAGGTGCTCTGATCCAGCCACAATCCTGCTTTGTCTTGCCAGAACAGCCCTAACGTAGCTTTTAGTGTGTTTTGGGTCATTGTTGGTTTGAAAACCAAGATGGTCCCACTAGGTGCTAACTAGGTGGAAATGTTGCAGTCGTGTCACCATCAAAACACCAATAACTCAGCTGTGACCCATTGGGCATGGACTCCGTCATACCTTTGAAGGTGTCTCGTGATTTCAGGCACCAAAATGTTACCAGTAAATCCTTTAAATGCTGTACGATGCAACGTTCTGTCTCCGTGGATCAGACTTTCTAACAAATTTCACTGATGTCCAATCAAATTGGGATCTGGTGAATTCAGAGACCAAAGTCAACACCTTGAGCTCTTTGTCATGTTCCTCAACCCATTCCTGAACAATTAGTGCAGTGTGATCACTGATATGAGGGAGTACCTTTCCCATGAAGGGGTGTATGTGGTCTGGTGGCTGAGATAGGTGGTATATTACAAAGGTACATCCACTGAACATTGCCTAGGGCACCACACTGTCTCCACTGTCTTGCCTTCTTCCCTTCTTCCCATAATGCATCCTGCTGGTACCAGCAAGTCTGACTCCTCATGTCCGTCAGTAACTCTTGGTCTTCTGTGACCTTATCGCTGGTTCACTGGTGTCCTTCTTTGGACCACTTTTGGTGGATACTAACTACTATGTACTAGGAACTACTGGGAAGACCTGTTGCTGTGAAGATGTCTGGTCATCAACTCTTTCAATTTGACCCTTGTGAAACTCAATTACATCCTCACGTTTGCCCATTTTTTATTCTTCCAACACGTCAACCTCAAGACCTGGCTGTTCACCTGCTGCCTAGTGTATCCCACCCCTTGACAGACGGCATTATAATGAGTATATAATCAATATTATTCACTTGACCTGATGGTTAGCAACCATCGCTTCACAGCAAGAAGATCCCTGGTTCGCGTCTCGGCTAAGACGCCTGGGATCTTTCTGTGTGGAGTTTGCATGTTCTCCCCATGCAGCGTGGGTTTTCTCCGGGTTCTCCGACTTCCTCCCACAAGTTCAAAAACATGTTGAGGTTAATTGGCGATTCAAAATTGTCTGTAGGAGTGAATGTGAGTTTGCTTGGTTGTCTCTCTTGGTGGTCCTGTGATAGACTGGGTCCAGGGTGTCCCCTGCCGTCACCCGTAGTCAGCTGGGATAGACTCCAGCCTCAAGGCTAACGCGGTGTATAGATAATGGATGGATGGGGTCATGTAATTTCCCCCAAAAAAATTCTAGTATTCCCCAAACATCTTCCAGAAGCCATCTATGCACTCCTTTGACATTCCACTAATTATCCTGGATGAAATATCTGCCAAATGATTATTCACAAAAAAAAAAAAAAAAGAAAGTAAATAGTTCCATGTCACTGATGTAAGTCAGTGGAAAGTAATTTGCTGGGGTCCATACAGATTTAGGCTGTAACGCACTGTTTGATGTTTTGACTCCCTACTGTTATTACTTTGCCGAATTTGAAATGACACAGTAATTATGAGGTAAATGACTGGCAGCTTTAATTAAAGGTTACGTTCAGCCATATGGACTGAACAATTAAATAACTGCTGTCATTTCATATCCGAGGTAATTAAAACATCAAACAATGTGTTGCTGTCCAAATACTTCTAATGCAGGCAATCATAGAAAATACAGGGAAGAATAAGCTTGAAGGGCAAATGGCTTTTTTTTTCTTTTTTTTTCCTGTTAATTTTTATTGCCATTGATATCCTGAGCTTCAGTGCTAATGAGATCTTTGTGACAGAATGACACAAACTTTAGTAAGCAGGTTCATCCTGATCGCACTAAGTGTACAGTATATGGTTTGATTCATTATTTCATCATCCTAAACTCCGTCACAAAAGCAGTCACAACTTTGTTTAATCCTACTTGATGTGACACATCACATCTTATCTGATGATTGATATGAGCAAAGGCAGTGGCGCGTCATTACCTTGAAAGGAATCAGAGGAACTTAAAGGGATACTGATGAAATGAAGTGTGTTTGAATGAAAGACATTCATATAAAAGGATAACAGAAAAAAAAAAATGAACACATTTAATGTGTCAAAGAGGAGAAGAGTTTAACTGAACATAGTCCCACTTGCAGAAAGCATATTAACTCGCAAATACATGTTTTACTTTCATTTTCTAATAATGTTTTTGTATTTTAAAAGCCAGTATTTCAAACAGAATTTCTTCTATATAGATGTAACTCAAATGAAAATGGTGACTTGAGACTTTAAAATATTTACATGTTATAAAGTAGATAAAGTACTTCGTTAAAATCACATTGCTTCCTTAAGAGCATGTGCACGTTTTGTGAAACTTTAACAATCATTTCTGTATGTAGGAAAAAGATATACATGTCAAGATATTTCAGTAAAATTTGTTGTAGTACACTTATTCAGTGTACACTTGTATACACAAATACATAACTCAGTACCTTTACACTATGCACTTTCATCAGTCACATGTTAAATGACTAACAAAGGGTAAAATCATTACAACGTATTGTTACAGGATAATGAAATAGTCTAATGAGAAGGCAACAGGTGTATTGTTGAGAATTTCAGTTCCCTTCTGTACCTACATTACTGCAGAACTGTAACAAGCAGTGCCTGGTTGTTCAGCTGACTACCACACACACACACACACACACACACACACACACACACACACACACTCTGCTTACAGTATCGTAGGCTTCAATTTTGGCTTCCAGCTTCTCCTCGACTCTTTCCAAGAGCTGTCCTGTCATAACTCGCCTTTCACTGATATATTTATAACTCTGGGTTCTAACAGATTGGAAGCACACGTATGAGGAGGGCCAAGCTGAGCTGGAGGCAGCCCAGAAGGAGGCCAGATCTGTGCGTACTCAGCTCTTTAAAACGAAGAACTCCTGTGAGGAGGCTGTAGGTCAATTAGAGACTCTGAGGAGAGAGATCCAAAACCAGCAGTCTATAGAACACCTAGCATGTTGCTCCTGCAGGTTAGGCTAGATGGGTTCAGCACACTTTAATTAAGTTCTTATTTTAGTCACCATCAGTAAACTGCAGAATAAACAACTTACTTCTTAATAATATATGTAATAAAGAGTCTACACATGAAAATAAAGAATTAAAAGTTGTCTTATGGGAGACTTAATGTTGACTTTACTGTGACATTTGATTAGTTTGTAGTCAAAGCTTCTCGCAACCTTATTCTACCTCAACCTGCCTTTTTTTTTTTTTACCACAAGTATAAACGTGTGTTGTGAAATAGACCCATGATGTATTTCTCAAAAGGTTTCCGTTTACAGGAAAGAAAATTGCTTGTCTGTCACTGCAGTAGATGGTAATGCATTAGTCAAGCTATCAGCAAGAGTGACATATTCATACCATAACCAACAGCAACCACAGATTGTGTTACTGTTGTTGGATGTGTGCAGCACCAAATCAGAGGCCAGTATGTATTTTTTTCCTTGAACTGAGGAGTCTTTGACTTGATTGAATTGATTGGTGAACATAGGAGAAATAAGAGCTCAAAATTGCAAAAAAAAAAATAGTGCGCTGATGTTTTGGAGAGTGAACTACCGACAGAATAACAGGGAAAAAAACCAAATGATTTTAAAACTATATTGTAAAATGCAGTAAATCTTAACATTTGAACTACATGTATGGTATCGTGTCCCTAATGCATTTCATCAGATTGATTTATTGGATAAGTCTGCCATATTTTAAGTTCCCAGATAGAGATACCTGTAGGCATGAGGAGGCCAAGATTCCACGCTCGGCTTCAGCTGAATATGAAGGTCAAGAGTGAAGCTGTCAGAGAGTTGGCAGGAAAGGAGATGGAATGAATCAAGAGGAATTGCCAAAGGGTGAGCAGCTCCATGCAGAGCATCCTGAACTGTGCGGTGAGGAGCAGGGAGAAGATAGAGGAAGACATGAATGAGATGAAGATTTGACTGAGTCGAGCCAATCGCCTGGTTTTTTAGGCCCAGAAACAGACGAGACGTGTCCAGGAAGGATTCAAAGAGGTTTATGAACCATTGATTCAGTGCAGCTGTAGATGCAACTCTCAACTCAACTCATGATGCATGTTAATGTGCTTTCTGTTGAAAACAAGTGATTTGCATATTTTCTTTCTTTTTTTTTTTTGTTTGTATTGATTATTTGTCTTAAACTTTTCTGAGGAGTTCAACTTCATGGAACCAAATGAAGGATTCCAAAACCAGCAGCAATGGTTTGATCTTTTCTGCAATGCAATGTTCTGCACACACCCCTCATGGCAACAGCACTCAGCAGTGCCAGTGGCCTTCCCCAGCAGGATAAAGTGCCTTGCTCAGGAACAGCTTGAGGAACACGACTAAGAGCCCAATGTGTTGACACACAAGTCCCAATCTGATCTAAGAAGCATTCACGGGATGTGGAGAACATCCCCAAACCCAGGGCATCTAAAGGGTTGCCAAAGTGGTACATGTCTTGATTGGTCAGAGCAAAAAAAAACACAGATTTTGAGGACTGATTTACATACGATGCAACAAAACAACTTCTCAAGCATCTTTTTATTTATACAGTAAAAACAGGCAAGATCAGAAGACATCAAATTTAAAGGTCAACAAATGTGAGGGCCAAAAACTGCATGCTAAAGGTTATTGTGCTATTACTGCGTTGTTATGCCAAAATTATATTTATTTTCCAAGTGATTTATAAAGCTTAGAACAAAGGACATTATGTCATTATTGGTGTAATGAAGAGAAGTGTACATTGTCCTTTTTCAGACGCTGTTTCATTCTCAGACAATACATCACCGATTTCCAGGATATTTTTTTATACTGATCGGTTGAAAAAAACACAATCAGACCCCTGATAAAGGAAGAAAATGGATCAACGGATGGAAGTCAATAGTTTAACGTTACGCTTCTTCTCTAAATATGACCCATTCTCCTGGATTCCGCTTCTGTGTCATTCAGAAGTAAAGCAAGTCAATCCAGACACAGCACCCAAACGGGGAATACAACGGCGCTGATAAAATTGCCATTTCACTCAATACTCCAAGTTAGTTCCTATTCATAGCAATCTTCTGGAAACAGAGAGGTGATTTAGTGCCATTATTACTGCCACGCACTGACCACTGAGGCAAAACCCTGAAAAGGAGAACAATCATGTAATCGCAGTGACAGCTGAGTCACTGGTACTACAGCGGGCTGATTGTGGACTCGACTTGGAATTACGTGCCACAGCTTAAGTGGGACGCGTTCTGAGGATCTTAACTCCTGCAGCCCAAGGTTCGGCGGTGTGGCAGGAACAGGGCCACAGCAGATACCTGCAAGAACACAGAGGTGGTGATGAAAACTGCCTTCGGGCTGCGCCGTAGGAGTGGAGAACAGAGGAAGCATCTATTTCTTATGTACATCAGTGACAGGTGCACACATAGACACCCACACATGTACAGTACACAACAATATTGACACCGACTCGTACACACAGAGGCAGACACACACATGGAGCTCGATAGGTGGTCTGACAGAAGTGGTTCATTGTGCATGAATGCTCCTAAAAATTTCACTGTGTTGCATCAGCCAGCCGAATGTTTTTCTTTTTTTTTTTTTTTGCTAAATTAGTTTGCCCTTGTTTCCTAGAACAAATGAAACAGTGGGGTGCGCAGTGCAAATGACACTTAGATGCCACATTTAAAGTGAATAAATAGATACAATGTGACACACACGATAGATTTAATAGAAACATTGGGGAAAAAAAATAGATATATTATTTCTCGTTGAGTAATCATTTGTTTCGGATGTTTTGTGAGATGTGATGCGATTTAAGTGTGCGTGACAAAACATATATAAATATATATATATTTATGTGTAGAAATGTGGTCATATTTATTTTTAAAAAGCATTTGTGTGGTTGTACGGCTATGTAAATGATGCTTTTGAGCATTGTTAGTGTCTGACACTCGCTTGGATTGTTGACTAATTAAATAATTAATCATTCCATTACTTATTCATTTATTTGTTCATATATTTACCCATTTCATCAGTCATTCATTGAATCATGTAATGTGATACAAAGACTTTAATATCATCATACATTAATTATATTTTTGGGCAAGTCAACAGTTCACAGGTATAACAAATTAGAATTTTTTTGTCACGTTATAATTATTATTATTCATAACTCACAGTGGATTTGGCCATTTTTTATTCCTTTTTTTCATTCAGACAATGTTGTCTATCTCCCTGTTTTGCGTTGACAGAGAAAAATCTGAAGTAAGAGATTAACATTTAGAAATTTGACTCAGTATTTTTAATGGCCCTTAAGCATAAAACGAGCCTCATTATGTTTGTTGAGTAAACACGGGAGGGTCATGCATACATTACTCACCTGTCTATCATTTATTCAGGAGTGTAAAAGCATCACAAATGCTGCGCCGTAACAAATATTCATACTTGTACTACTAACACGTCAAGCAGCCCGATTATTGAGCGCTTCAAGTGACCAAGCAGCAGAGCCGAGGCAGGCTAGTAAATAACGATATGATTGACAGCTGCAATATTTGCCATATATTTGCAGAGCGGCGCCAGTGGACTGCAGCAGTTGTAAGTTCATCTGCATTTGTTCTGGCATGAAAAAAATAAAAAAAATCTGACAAAATGTATTCAGGAGTTTGTACCAACACAACGAGAAAAAAAAAAAAAGTCACATCAAATACAACATAAAGACAACATAACAAGCAAGTTTTCTGCCTGCAGTCGTGTATTGTGCCGCAAAAAAAAAAGCAAGCATTGTGTTTGTATCTATGTATGTTATCAAAAAGTTCTGGTTCTTGGATGTAGGTGATAGCTGGCACTGTAAGTGTTTCATCATTCCTCCTGCCTCCTGTCTCAATAAAATAAAAAAATAAAACGTGTTTTCTTTTAAAAAAAATCTTAGAGAAAGCAAAAAAAAAAATAAAAAATCTTGCTGCTTGTGTGCATGCTGAGATGCACGTATACATATGCACAGCGTTCACACACACACACACACAACCACACATGTGTGCACGCTGCTGTCAGGCCTGGTTTCTTCAGTGAAGTTACTAACTGTGGCTTTCATCATTGTAAAGAGAATGTGTGCAGGGCAGAGTAACACTCACATGCACAGCCACTGAATTAGGCCCAACCCCTGCTGGTATTTTTATCTATTGGATTTTTTTCTCTCTTTTTTTTGGTTCCAAAAGATTTTTGTCTGATAGATAGTTTGGATGATGCTGTTCTTGCATTGTCTTTAATCTCCTCTCACAGCATATGCTGTACTGAACATCCTTTCTTCTGCACATCATACGCTGCTTTATTCTAGTCTGGTCTTTATTGCAAAACTTTGGTTGAGATCGTTTCTATTCCGTTCTATTCTATTCTATTGCAGCACAAAGGAAAATACCACAAACAGTTCTAGACACATATAGACTCAACCTCCACCCTTTCACAGGTATTTTTAACTCAGTGACAGTTTTTTTTTTTCTTTCTTTCCAGAGCTGTGGTTGGTTTTCTACCTTCATCCTTTGCATTGCGCTGTATGTAATTTGTTTTCGCTGTCTTTTCTACCTTCATCTGTTTATCTTTTTTTGGTGATCCATTTCCATCGTGATTCCCTGTTACATGCTCCTCACTCAAATGCTGCATCAGATGGTGTCTGTTCTATTCTGACCATCCTGCTGTTTGCTGCGTTTTCCGTATCTTCGCATCAGGTGCAGTGAGTGACAGTTATTGGTCTGGTGTCAGTGGTTCAGGCTCAGGCGTTACCTCTGTTTAAGGCTGATCTCATTTCCTGCCCGCTTCCTCTGTGGGGTTAACGGCTGGCAGGCCTGTACACATCCTGGCTGAGGTGCATAAGAGGGAAAATAAAATACTCCTGGCAGCTAACAAGTGGAAGGTGACATGTATACAGTGGCATTCGACGAAGTAATTGCTTTAAAACTCCAATTAATTAGCGATAGCAGGTGTCATACAGCGCTATGCAGCTATGATGGCAATAATTCCTCCTTAATTGTCTCATATAATCCGTCATTTCTCATCCTCCGCTCTTCTGTGTGTCTGAGCGCTAGTCGAGCTAGTTCAAAAGAAGTTCATGTGACATCAGTTTTTTGCTCGGTGGTTTTTATGTAACCCTGCAAATAAGCATTTTGCACAGCAGAGGAGGGGGAGGTGGTGTAAACAGCAAAAGAAAAATATGCATTTTGATGCAAGTTATTTGTAGAGGGCTGAAATTGATGTCATTACTCAAATGGTTTCCTGCAGAAAATTAAAGAACTGTAGCAGAAAGCTTTATTTTGCATGCGCTGTCTAATGGGCAAGGTGTACCTGTCTTAAACTTTCAGCCTTTTTGAAATTAGTCTGACATTGTTTTGCACAACAAAGGGTCTGTTGCTGGAGTTAAAACAAAAAAACAATGGGTGAATTGGACTTTTAAGAGCATGATGATGACGCTCCACCAAGAGTTCAAAAGTTCAAAAACTGAGTTGGTTCTTATATCCATATGAGAAGTTTCAGAAGAAACAGTTATAGGAAACACATGGCCTTTGCAAACTATTCTATGACTTATAGTTTTCCCCCACTCCAAGTCATTATTAAGTGTATGTCCAGCATATATTTACTACTTTAGTTCAGCTGCACATTGTTCCTCACATGTTCTATATCGTTAATAAGACAGGAACTTGGAAAGGAGGAGATCTTCTGAATAACAATCTATATGTTCACATTAGTATGCTATTGAACATGTCTGTTTTATGGACATCCATAAAAACTGATGCTCTTATTGTTTTAGAATCTATTTTTTCCAACTGTGTCTATGTTTCAAGCACAATTCATTTCCCAGATAGCAGCTGAAATAAGGTAGATGGTGGATTGAGGCGATGGCAGTGCTGGATTCTGCTTCATAGTTGCTTTTGAGAATCTCTTTCTCTGGCAGAATGAATGTAACGCAGAAAGTATGACAAACTGCCCAAGAACATAATGAAATCGTTTTGATCATTTAGATCCATACCATGCAACGCCACGGAGTTCAAATGAGTAACAAATGATTTTTTCATGACTATATTTAAAAACATCCCCACTGAATTAATTTCTAAAGAAACAGCATGGATTGATATTCCAGTGAAATCATTTGTTTGCTTACTATTCAGTTCCATATCATTCAGAATGTATGGGACCATTTTGAGTTCAATTTTCAATCAATCTAATGTGTGACTGTCATTTATATCACTTGTGAAAGCTGTTAAAGGAAAACTCTTTCCATTTCCCTTTTTCTGTTCTGTGCTACTTGGAAGACTTTTAGGTTTATACATCAGCAGCATGTTGTGCAGGGCGATATACCATTTACACTGTAATGATACGTCCCAGGGTTTTTGATTTTCCTGTCTACAGACCGACCGAGGGGCCTAGTGGAGGGAAAGGAAGTGCGATAAACTGCTCACGGAAAATATCGGAGTGGCCTGTCTGACCACTGTAGCTGAGCTTAGCATGTAGTAACCACAGACAAAGATGGAGGGAGGCAGATAGGGGGGGGCTCAAAACTGATGTGTGACACGACGAACTCTTCTTACCTTCATTTGCTTGGCTACAATGTGCTTTCTTATATAAACAAACGTTCTTTTCTGAGTGTTTTCTTCCCTGACAAATTGTATATGGCTGGCCCAAGCATTTAAAGCTGTTAATTAGCCATGCCAGCAGAGGTGCTCAAGGGACAGAATAGCTGGTCAGTTAGCCACCACTTTGCTCCAGACTTGCAGTTGAAACTAGAAGTTTACACACACTTTATTAAAAGAAATGTAACACATTAAACCAAACCAAACACATCAAACCAGACGAAACTTAGCATGACCAAAATCAGTTAGAAATACAAAAATAATGACAAAAAAACAGAAAAATGACAGAAAAATATATAACTTACATAAAAGTCAAATACTCACATAAAAGAAAAATACTGACACACAAAAAGATGACGAAAACCCCAAACGATGAGGGAAAGCCCAGAGAAAGATACAATGACAACAGAAGAGTTAAAGAGGATCAATGACAACACACAACTCAAACACGATGCATCCTAAGACAAAAACACAAAAAACCGAAACAAATAAGGAAAAAAAGCAAAAACAAAAGAAAGCACCCAAACAAGCAGGAAGAAACCTGGGGAACAACACAAAGATCCCTCAACCTTCCATACAAATCCCAGAAAACAAAAAGAGACAAGTACAAACACTAAAACAATGACAAACAAGTATAAACACCAGGAAAAAGACCAGCCATCATACCCAGAAAGAAAGAGACGGGGTCTGAAACCCACACATCAACCCCAGAACAAAAAAAAAAGACCATCAAAACAAGAACAAAAACCAAAGAACAGAGGAACATGATCCACAAGCAAACCAGACAGCGACAGAAACCACAGGAAAACAAACCCAGAAACGAAAAAGACAGGAAGCAAAAACAAACAGAAAAAAGACAGAACACAAAAAGCAAAAAAACAAAGACACAAAAAACTTAACAAATACACACACGGACAAAGACCTGAAGAAACGAAAACACAAACGGTGGGCCAAAAAAACCAAAATTAAAATGGGAAGAAAAAACGACAACCGTGAAAGCCGGAGAAAAAAAGCCCAACCGTGAAAGACGGAGAACACAACACCAACTGGGAAGGATGGGGGGCGCAAGAACAGACTGAGGAACTGCACAAAAGAAAGAGCAACAGAAGCAAAGAACAAAATAGAGAAAGAAAGAACAAAAAGCGCAAAAAATCAACCAACAACTCAAAACATCAGAAAAAAAAGGAAAGCCAAAGAGAAAATGACCCTAAAAATACACAAAAACCAGAAACAAACCCCCAAAAGAACAACAAAGTCAATGCAGGACAACAAACACAACGAAGCCCAGAGCCCAACACAAAACAAAAATCGCAAGCAGAAAGAAAAAGCGGGGGGAACAAAGACAGCAAAAAACCTGAACCAAGTCAAACAAGTCCGGCAAAAAGAAAGGGCCAAAAATCAACAAAACAATGGGAAAAACCTGGGGAAAGAAAACCAAAAAAGTTGAACCAAAGCAAAAAAGTTAAAAGCAAATCCGACAAAAAACAAAGAAAAGGAAGGAAAACTCCGAATTTGAAAAAAAGAAAAAAAAATGTATCTTAAAAATTACCTCTCTTATTATTCTGGCATTTAGCAAATAGATATAATTTTGGTAATTCTAACTGACATAAAACAGGAAAAGTTAAGTCTGATCTAATGTCAACAGTGAGAAAAAAAAAAAAAACAAAGAATGGAAGGAACGACGGGAAAATTGGGGCAGACATCTGTGGTTCTCTATTGTGACTTTAGGTTCTTTCACTCTTGTGTCACCTTGACGTTTTGGGTTTTTAGTGAATCCATGATTATGAAATAGTGCTCATGCTCTCTTAAACCAATTAGCAAAGTCTTTTCCAGGTAACCAAATTAACTATTAAGTGCAAATACAGTTAATTAGATACTGCAAAATTGTTTGATTACAAAAAGTGCTCTCTGTGGACTGTGAAGTCAATAAAAGGAAACCACATAATTGCAGACAACTTACTATATGGTAAGTACAGTGCAACTCAGGTGGGTTCTGTAATTACAGGTCAGACTGGACATGTGAAGATAAAGAAGCAAAACACAAGTATATTGTAAAAAAGAGGCTTAAGGGATCATTTACACACCTCAGACCAAACGCAGACCTGGTAGCCAGAAGTAAGACGCATTTCATCTGAAGCCACCAGCAGCATTATCACAGCATATTGCAGAAAGCTGCTCCTCTCTAAGCTATTTAAAGAGCTTTAACACGCAGGTCTAGAAGAGAAAGTAACTCTCTCCTCTTGATGCTGCAGAGCAAGACACACTCGATACACTTCACAATTCCCACACTGCTTTTATTGTGTCACATGACAAGTGTAGTTCCATGTTTTCACGAGTCTGTTGAGCAACCATTAGAATCCTTTATTCAACATTATATTACCTAGATTTTTCACAGAACAATACAATATTCATTAATAATCTATGTTGTGATGATAAAAGTGGAACTCTTCACATATATTGTCAGGAGAGCACTCCAGTCGGGGTATATTTCTCCATAGAGTTTTGCATATTGTATGAGTACATGCCCTTAATGTCGTTTTTGTTCCCCTGTGACGAAATTGTGATCACTATACACAATGCACATACATGAATATGTTATCGTAGCAGACTTGTACTTGCACCAGATACATTGTTCCAGCCACGTTTTCTCAAATGCACATACAGTTGATGAAAGCTACATGTATGTACTGTGGAACAAAATGTGGACGACAAACAACCGACTGTTTTTTACTGCTACAAAAGAAAGCTTTTTTACTATCCAGTAGAATACACCCTGGTGTTCCTGTATCATACAATTAGAGTAAACATGTCGGCATTACAGAAGCATTCACAAACATATTATTGTCCAAAAAGAACATTAAAAGTTTTTACTAAGAGCGGTCATCATTATTTTTGTTTTACTACACAACACATAAAACATAATATCCGTGCATATTTATTGTTCTTTACAGTCCAATGTGAAATGTCACAACCGTGAGCCTGATTGATGTGAATGCACAACCTCGGCTTCTAATTTAGACTCTAGACAGACTCGCCAGCTGCTGCCAATATACCCAAAGTCAAATACTTGGAATGAGAAACAATTAGAAGTCACCTTATGTGTGAGAAATATGCATAATTTAACTGATGCAGATATTCAAAAACACCTACATGTTTCGTCTTTGTCCTTCTTTCTTCTTATTTTGTCTCCAACAAGCTGTTCTTCATCTGTGTTCTTCCATTTGCAGGCAGGATGCTTTGTAGCTCTGCTCCATACAGACATATACTGCAGAAAGAGCACACAAATTGCAGACTTGAATGCTAACATTATGTATTTCATTTTTGTTCAGTGGCATTTTGATCAAATGACAAAACCAGCAGGAACATGTTTGTTTTTCCTTTTACTGGAATATTTTTTATTTTTTTACTCCTGATGTGAGGGTGCCTGTGATGCAATGATGTGGTCAGCGCTTGTGTGACAGATGCAGATCACCACAGATGTGTTGTATGGTTCTAGTAGAGCTACACTTGTTCGCAATATAGCACAGGTATACAACATAAAATGTGTCCATATGTAGCTGCCGTATTTTTTTGGAGATTTTGCTCTGAAGGAATCGAGCCTGCCTTTACGCCAGCATTAAGCACAGGCTGCAACTGCACAACACAAGCTCTTGCTAAATTCCCCTGCTTGTGCCTCCCTTACATGCACTTATCTGTTACCACTAACTGACCATAAAAACCAACTCCTAACTGCCATCCTTAGCACCCTGTTCTGCTGCTGGCAGAATAAAAGCATTAATTACAGGGCCAACTTTGCTTATGGAACATCGGCATCTTCTGGTATCTTGTTTCAGGCTCCCTGGTGTTGTTTTCACTGCAGAAATGTATAGTAGCTACATTGGGTCACAGCACAAAATCTGTTTTTTTTCACAATAAAGGCTCTAAAATTGTGAGATGCCTACATATATTTGGCCTTTTCTGTCCTATTGGCATGCCTCCACATCACGTGACTCACAAGTTTCTTTGCCTTTGCACATAAAAACAGCAACAAACTCCTTGTTAGCAGGCTGGTGGGGTGACAGCAGGATTATCAAGCCAGGAGGCCGGAGCTTGACTCTTGCATGGGAACATTGATTTAGCACATTATATTTACTTGTTTTCAATCGCTGTTTGCTTGCTGCTAAACTACTTGGTTAAGTTCAGGAACCAAAACTACTTGGTTAGCTTTAGGTCATTGATTTGGGTTCAGATATACCCCTACAAATGCTAAAGACGCAACTCCAGAATAGTTCCCTATATAGGCTTCTCATAATTTAATAGCTTTTACTGCCAAATTAATGTTTTTTTCCCCCTGTGGACAAATGTAGCTATGACATATTTTGGATTGGGCCGTCACTGGATGAATAATGATTGGCATACATTTTCTTACACTGCATTTGTGCTACACAAAAAGGTCGTGGCCTATTTTCTATAGACAGGAAATCTAAAAGAAAAAAAAAGAAGGATGTTGGGAATTCTGAGACACTCATGGTGGGATCATTACTCAGCATACTGGAAAGTGTAAGGTATACCCTGAAACAACTCTGAATGTCGATGTGAAATGAAAAGAGCCTCATAAATCACCACTCTTTAATACTATGTCATTAAAAAAAAAGGACTGACATATAAATCACTAGTTGTCTGCATTATTCCCAGGGGGTATGTGTGCTGTGCACTGTCAGACTGTCTTTCTCCCAACATGTCAGTCTGGCAGACTTCATATCTGGATCACTGTTATTATGACAATCACAACATTTAACAGGTATTTCGGGCACTTTTATACAATATCTGATTGGAAATCAATGGCTTGCCGGAAATCTATATATGCTCGAGTATATTTTTAAACTTTCGAATGTACAAGTAACTGACAACAATCGTTAACATGTTTGTGTCCCACGCAAAGTCTAATGTAAAGTGTAATTAATGCAAATATTAAGTAGCTTTGATGTAGTTACAGGCTTGCCTTACATCAGCTACTTACATGGAACTGATAATGGAGGAATTACAGTCCTCAAATGTATTCATACCCTTCCATTAAAGAAAAGGCAAAATTCACAATCATCAGTCAAATAACTAGAAACTGAAAAAAGTAATAATAAATAAAAATTTGTTAAATAATAATTTAGTGAAATAAGACATTGCTTTTGAATTGTGGTTGGAAAGAATAATTAAAAAAAAAAAAAAAACTGTCCCGGACAAATTAGAGCACTTTGATGAGCAGTGGACAAAAATCAGAATACCTGTCAACAGGTGCAGAAGACTGACTGAGTTACAGAAACCACTGGATGGCAGTGATTAAACAAAATATTAGTTTACAGGTAGCATATTGCTTGTTTGCTTGTGTGTTTTTTTATTGTTTGTTTGTTTTTTTAAAAAATATTTCTGTTGAACCACAATTCAAAAGCAATGTCATGATTTTCATTACATTTTCATTTATTATTACTTTAGTCAATTCCAATTTATTTCAGTGACAGCTGTTTTTTTCCTTCTATAATGGGAGGGTATGAATACATCTGAGGACAAGTGTACCTGCCATGTGCTCCAGCAGCATGGTAACTACTGCAGCTTCAGCTGAAAAGAGGAAGAGAAGAAAACAGGATATAAGGCTGAAGTCGTCAAACTTAAATAGTGACAGATATAATGGATTTATGCTTAGAACAGCAATTAGACAGAATTACCCCGCAGACAGAATCTCTCATATGTCAGACAGTCAGACAGTCCAACTATATCAGGGTGTGTCATCCAACAGTCATGACTCACCATGACATATCTGAACACTCACACACGCGACTACAAAGAGCATTTGTCTAATGCGCTAGAACTGATCATAAAGTCTTTATGTGTTGTTTTTTTTTTGCTCATTATCATATGCCATCATCCGCTTCTTCTGAGCTATTGATGTGACACAATAACAAAGTGAAGGAAATGTTATTGTTCAGCACAACTACAGTCCCTGTGCAGTCACCACCGGGACGGTCACGCGAGACGAACAACAGCCTTCGGTTTATACTGAAAACACATGGTTTCTTACTCACATGAGTCTAAACAAGCAAAAAAAACAAAAGCAGTCAACACAAGTCAACTCGTACAAAGGAGGAGATAACGAGGGCCGTGAAGAAGAAGACACATTCTGACAAGAGTGAGGAGAGAAAAAAAAACAAATTAAATCACATCCCCATCCTGCCTTTTTCTCCTCTCTCTCTCTCTCTCTCTCTCTCTCTCTCTCTCTTCTCTCTTTTCCATTTTTCACTCTGTTGTTCTGGTTTTTCATTCTCATTTTTTGCTGCCTCACTTTCTCTCCACCACCCCCTCCATTCTTTCTGTCAGTCGCTGCCTCTCTCTCCGTGAGCAGACAGGCAGAGACAGGGAGACTGTTGTTGTGCTTGCAGTCTGACACTATCAGCTCATAAATCCCTGTCAACAGCTTGTATGTCTCCTCTCCCTCTCTCTCTCTCTCTCTCTCTCTCTCGCTCTCTCGCTCTCTTCCTCCCTCCCGACTCTGGTGAAGGAGTGGAGGAACCCGGTGACCTGCCAGCCGAGGTTTGACTGGCAAAACCACACAGACACAGACATAAACACACACATTCAGGGAAAAAAAGGAACACACGGGGGGCCGACAAGCATGGTTGTAGATAGGTTGTGGATAGGTTGCAGGTCTGTTGCCTGCTCATGTGTTGGGTTTGTCGACACATGAGCCCTACAGACAGACAGACAGACAGACAGACAGACAGACAGACAGACAGACAGACAGACAGACAGACAGATAGATAGATAGATAGATAGATAGATAGATAGATAGATAGATAGATAGATAGACAGACAGACAGACAGATAGATAGATAGATAGATAGATAGATAGATAGATAGATAGATAGATAGATAATCTTCCTATGACTTCTCCACCTCTCTCCTCCTTCCTCTCTCTACCTCCCTGTCTTTCTTTCCCTCAGGCGATGTTTGCCGGCAGACAGTCGTCACTGACAAGGGCTTCCTGTGGTTAGGGGTAAACACCTGGGTAATGAGGCCACGCTGCACAACAGCCCGAAAAAAAAAAAAAAAAAAAAACTCACAGCCCTCACTCACTCACTTTGAGCGAGGATATACACTGCAGACTCACAATCAGGTCATGCGGGCACACATAGGGGCTCACACACGGTTACACAAGCTAAGACACGCATGCACTTAAACACAGCCGCACGTGCATACGCTTGGCTCCGACTGCTAAACAAGCATTGAGCCAAAGCAGCCGTGTCAGCCAGAAAAACTCTACACCCACATTTGACTGTACTGTTAAAGGCGCGCTGCATTTGATGTGAGTGGGGGAACGAACTGAAGTCGAGCTTCTTTTCCATTCCTTCGCCGTCACTAATAGTTTATTCTCCAAACTTAGAAACAAGTCTCGCTCCAAGTGCTGTCGAGGAGAAACTCAGCTTGAACAATTTGCAGTATGTCAAAAACCCCCCGACTGACAGCAGTGCAAGGTTGTGCTGTGGTGAAATGTGAGAGCTGCTGCAATGAAATGCAAAGCTGCCTGCCTGACTGCACTGTCACAAATAGGACTTCCCACTACGGGGTAACTTAATGACCCAAACATGAACTTGTGCCCGTTGTCCCGAATGCTGCTGCTGCTGTTGTTGTTTATACTCTCCAAGTTCTTGGAACTAGATTTCAGCACCTTTCAGGAGATGTGTCCGACTCAAGTTGCTGATAGCAGTGAGTTGTGGGAGGGGAGTGGTGGACGCTCACACAGCTGCTAGCCCGTAATTTGTCAATCAGCTGTCGCTCGCAGTTTGACAAGCGAATGTGTTGTCACATCTCAACTATTAGCAACTGTCTGTGTAAAACATATCATAAAACAGAAGAGGGGACTACAGGGGGGAGCAGTCGTATCCCCGCGAGCTCAACAAGTGTTTGATGAATTGCTTGTATTGTCTCACTGACAGATTTCATGCTACTTAACAGATCATTAAATTCTCATTAGTGGAAAAGCAGCTTAATGCTCTTTGAGTATTTTATGATCCATTAAAAGGAGGATCCGCTGGCCGGCCTCCTAGCCTTATGCACATATCACCTATGACTTGATAAATGGAATGTGTGAGAGTGGCAAGACAGGAAGCTTCATTTTGATGTATAACGATAATCCTAATGGCCCTGTCATGTCCTGACTGACTAATCTATAGATAAGAGAAGTTGCACCGAACAGTGCAGACGCGTTCCCTGATTCTCCAGACTTCTTCACACCTGGGGAAACTTTGCATTGTGCAAAAAGAACAGCTATTGATTTGTTGGAAAGTGTTTGTTTTCACCTTTTGAAAGGGCTAACACTTTGGTATTTGCGTTGTGTTAAAATAAATACATCCTCGATCTATCTGCATACTGGAAGCGCAAAGATTAAAGTGACCATGTGGGTGGATTTGGCAGCATTTTCTTCTTCTTTTTTCCCTCTTATTCAACCCTGTCTCACAAAACATATGGTCCTTTATGATAAACTATATTCTTATTTAGGTTCTGAGAAACGCATATTTTCTCCACAAAAAGTATCACCATGCTGTATATGCATCTATTTTCAAACAGCATGTGAAGGTTGAAGGCAGACACACGACTCCAAGCCCTGTTATGTTTTAACTCACCGGTAACATTCATTTTAAGTCACTGTTTGGTTTGGGCAACAAACCTGCCTGGCTAGAATTAGGAAAATATCAAGGTCTTGGGGTTAAAAAAAGACCCGTTTGCAAGCTTTGCCTCCATTTTCTGGGTTACCACGGCGACAAGGCTGAACATGAGTGACAATAAAGCACTTAAATAAACGGAGAAGCGATACTGACTTGAAAAGAGTTTCTCAAACGTCACAAGCTCGCGTAATCCAGGGTTTCCCCTCAGAATGTAATTGAGAATTCAGTTTAGTTGTATGGGAATGTTTTTTCTAGGAGACTTTGTGGAGAACATTTTAAGATGTGCTTATTCTCAAAGCTTTGAGGCAAAATAGGCAATTTCCTTATCATCTGCAACCAATAGTTCATTTCATGCCACTCTTGTGTCTTGCGATGTGCTTTTATCCAAATTGATTTTGTCACAACAGAATTACATCTTTCTGCTCCGCCGCCTCAAAGTCTTGTGTATATATCAAAGCCTGGAGAACAGCCTGTGTCAAAAGCACTAGAGAGCAAATGATTCACTCAAGAATCATGTTAGTGTGTTACCTCTGGACAGCACGACGCAGACTGCATCTTATGTGTCAGAGGAACAACAGCGGAGAAGCCTGTGGTGAGTCATCAGTCCTGTCAGACCAGCACAGTCTGTGAGCAGTTTTAGTTTTTTGCAGAGGTTTAAAATGTCCAAAGCGGTGAACGAAAAACAGCACATGTGCTTCTGAATGCACGTATGTGGCACTATCTGGCCATGTGTCTGTATCCGTGTGTGCGTGGCCCACACATGTCTTTGTGCGCAAAGGAAATGGCTGACAGTGGAAAAATGTGACCAATTCGAATTTTAATTGCCAATGAAAAAAAGGCCTCAGTATTTATGGGTTCTGGGTTCCTTATCACAATTAAAAAGTGTTTTAACATGACTGCAACCCTTTGAAGTTAGATTAGCAGTAATATTGGAGAGATCAGCCCCAGCTTTGAACAATAGAAACTAAATAGGGAAAAAGAAATTATTTAACAGAGCCAAAGGTAACGCTTCCTTTTCCTTGTCTCTCTCTCTTTTTTTTTTTCCTCTTGTATTTAGCTTCATGCTATTTTTTGATAGATTTTCTTGTGCGTAACCGCTCTTTTATTCTTTCTTTCTTTTCAACATGAAATTGCTTCACATGTACTTGAAAAAAAAAAAATGCTTAGAGTCCAACCTCAGGACTTGATTGAGGGTACCAAAGAAGAAAAGAAGAAAAACTAATTTGACAGCACAATTTGAATTTGAGATCCCTTTTTCTTTTTAGGGATTTGAAGCCTGGAATGACAAAAGAAAAAAAAAAATTGTAAGCATGCACAGCTGCTAAGTAACTCACTAAGAGTCCACATCTTGACTGTAAGAATCTGAAAATGGAGTAACTTTGCGTCGTAGCCATCTGCAACACACATTCACACACGAGTGCACACGAACAACAGGAAACTTGTGAGTTAAAATTCCCATCATTACAAGAAAAAAATGCCAAAAAGCCATTCAGTTAGACCTTACATAAGGACATATAAACCCATGGGAAGGCACAGGCCTGGAACTGAGAACAGTGTAATTAGAGAGAAAAAGACGAGACGGAAAGAGCGAGAGAGCTTAACCCCAGGCACATAACCAGGAAGGGAGAGAGAGAGAGAGAGGGGGAAGGAGAGGTGACAAGGTTGAGAAAAATCCTCCAATGTTAACCTGAAGGAAAGAAAAAGAGCGAGGAACAAGGAGGGCAAAACAGCAAGCAGCTGCTGAGGATTTACATGCAGTAAATTATTTATGGAGCACAGAAACAGAGAGAGACAGACAATAAGGGAAGAGAGAGATGTGCACAGACAGACTTGTATTGTATAGTGTTAGAGACAACAAAGAGAGAATGTAACTGTTACCCTGACAGTCCTGTCTAGACCAGGTGATCTTTCCCAGAGTCTCACTCTGCCACACCTCAGGGAAACAGTAACCGCGTTTGCATGCAGGCGTTTATCTCCGGTTACATGCACGGCTTCAGATTTCTGCTTTCGGGTTATGAGTGAGAACTAAACATGTACTACCGGGTGATTTCTGAGTCTTTGAACTGATAGTATGTAAGACTTGGGTTGAGAAAACTCGACTTCTGTGACTGACTCTAACTCCATTTTCAGGCCAATCACATGACCGTTTACCCAGACCAGGTGAGCTAATAATAAGAGCATAGAAGTCCACCATAGGAGTAGAAGGTAGCTGTGAAATGGGATGAAAAGAACACTTTCTAATGAGAGAATGGAGTTTGAATCCTGGATAAACTTCCAGATGAATGCTGACTTTCAGCTTGGCTATGTTTGTGCAATTAAAGCACATGCTTGTGTAAAACGAGGCTTTAGAACAGAGAGGACGGCTTCATTTTCAGCTTCTGGTGGGATTTCGTTGTTGTAGTTGCTTGTTAGTATTTGTGTTATCTTTTTGCTTTTCCAGATTTCTAGCTACTGCAGCTTTACCATCTTGTTTGCTTACTACCCTGCCTCACATTGCGATCCTGCAACGGTAAAAGGTCGTCTGTACCTTTGCAACACTTGTTATTTACTTATTCAAGCACGTTATATGCGGTTGTGTTCCCGAATGTATGTGCAGTTCGGCGGTAAAGTGGGGGAAGAGAGTGACAACACTGACCTTAAAAACCTGAGTTTTTGTGTTGCGTCACACGCTGCTGTTCGGAAATGTTTTTCAACTCCGATAACACCACAGTGAGAATATCTGCTGCGTGAATAAATGCTACCCGAGCTCTCAATTTTGATTATTGCCACATATCCTGGTTCGTTTCACTTTGCGAAACCTCAAAGAACTGAGTGGAAAAAAAGAACACTAATAAGGTTTTTATAAACTGTAGCTTTATATGCTGATTACTAATAGCCCTACAGGCAATATTCTCGATATAAAAACGTGGGCTGAACTAATACAGTGTGCACATCCAACACATTAACAGCGACATACATATAATTGAAGTTTAAAGTGATGTATTTGAGTGTTTGAGATTTATTTTTAGTTTAGTTTGATTAAATGCATAGCAAGAAGATCCATATAACTTTCTGCGGGATTCATTTCGCTGTCTTATTGTAATATATTATTTACTGTTCTGCTTAAGTTGATGAAAAATTAAAGCAAACAAAAAAGTAAGTTTGCATAATAAAAAACGAAAGACACATAAAGCTTCACAAAATGCCATCCCACTGAATAAAATGAGTTCTTCTTTTGTTTTTTTTCCCCTCTCTCATTATTTAGCGTCAGATTACCTCTGAAATTATCTCACCACTTTTTCTAGCTCTTTTTTTTCCCCCCGTCAGCCTCCAGTTATAAACTATGATACGCAGTGTATATCAGAAAATACCACACGAAAATAACGACATCACTGCACTCATTGCACTCAGTCATACGCTGTGACGCCCAGGAGCTTTTTGAGAAGATGCTGATCCACAAATTCCCATGGGTTTGGTGGAGTGGACCGGAGCCAGTGGAAATTGCAAACAAACACTGGGGCTGCTGTGTCTGATGTGAGCACAAACAACCTCAAAGCCCTCTTTCACACATCACATCTGTGTGCGCGATTGTGCATGCGTTTTGGGTGTACATGAAGAAAAGTGAGAAAAAGTGGGGGAAGATGAAAAAAAAAAAAAAGAAAGTGTGCGTTTGATTACAAGGATTGGAAGGCGTTTCAGAGGGATTACGGCATTAAATTTATGACAGCTTTCAGAGTGTCGCTGACAGTAAAACAAAGATCCCGGCTCCTGTCAAAAGTTCACATCAGGTCTGACTGTGGCAACAGAGAGTGGGAAGGAGGAAGAGGAAGTGTGTGTGAGAGAGGATGGAGGGTAAAAGAGGCGGTGAGATGAGAGGTCAAGACAGAAACAGGGTGATACTGAGGGGAAAAAAAGCCAGAGTGTAAGAAACAAACACAAAACAGTCTCAAAATGGGGAGCTAGAGAAACCTCTCATGACAGGCCAAAGGCGACAAAGACCAAAACCAAAAATTCAAAGAGCAACAGAGAGAAAGAGTTAGCAGCTCTGTCTCTCCACCCCATGGTTTTAGTGGCCAAGTCCACACCACATTATGGGTCCCTGGGTTTTTTATAATGGCTGGGTGTGTTCTGATCCCGCGCTAAAGTCATCGGCAGTCAAATTCCATTCCTAATTAGTGGTGGGAACGAGAATGAGAAAGGCGAATCACTTGAGGAACAATTAAACATGACTGAGGGGAAAACAATATTTTCAAACAATATTTCACATCATGGGGTTTGATGATGCCACATATGGCACATAATGTGTCGTCGTTGCGCTGCAGAGCTCGGCGCATGACTGAAAATGTGTCACGTTTCAGTTCTAATTGTGTTGTTGTTGTAATGGTGATTAATCTTGAATTCTACGAAGTGATGTCTTGAGAAAAGTGAACTAATACAAATTTTTAACATTAACATATGTCACGCATGTTCATAAATTCCTGTCCTATGATATTTAGCACTGACTCTGGTAAATTGTATTGCTTTTTCTAGCTCACAGAGCTGAACACTGTGGTATGTGTGGGACCGCTGATGATGTTTATCAGAATTGCTGGAGAATTTTCAACTAACAGATGTATGTAGAGTGAGCTTTGAAGACTCAAGTCTAAAAATAAATTGTATGAAAAGCAGGAACGGGCTTAAGCAAAATGGAGAACGTGATTTAAGCGAGATAGTTCTTTGGTCACACTTTTGGCCAAGTTTTCACCGTGAATGACATACATACAGCACTTTACTGATAAGAGAAGATGATGAGAATCGTAGGAATGACAAATTTAAAGGTGTCGCAGAAACCACACACTGGTGAGGTGAATAACACTAATTATCTCTTTCCAATGGCACCTGGCAAAGGGTGAGATTTATCATTCAGGAAGTGAACAGTCAGTTCTTGAAGTTGATGTGCTGGAAGCGGGAAAAGTGGACAATGATCTGAGGGACTTTGACAAGAGCCAAGTTGTGGTGGCCAGATGACTGGGTCAGACCATCTTAGGGATTCAATCAGGTGTGCAGTCGTTGGTACCAAACGTGAGTGGTCCAAGAAAGTGGTGAACAAGTGACAGAAGAGCTACTGTAGCTGTAAATTGAAGGGCTGCAAGGTGGGGCACCGTTGCCTCGTAGCAAGAAGTTCACCGGTTCGCGTCCCGGTGAGGACACCCGGCATCTTTCTGCATGGAGTTTGCATGTTCTCCCCGTGCAGCGTGGGTTCTCTCCAGGTTCTCTGGCTTCCTCCCACAGTCCAAAAACATGTTGAGGTTAATTGGTGATTGTAAATTGTCTGTAGGTGTGAATGTGAGTGTGCTTGGTTGTCTGTCTCTAAGTGTAGCCCTGTGATAGACTGTCCAAGGTGTCCCCTGCCTTCGCCCTAAGTCAGCTGGGATAGGCTCCAGCCCCCCGCGACCGTAGTAAGGATTAAGCGATGTATAGATAATGGATGGATGGATCCTAAAGCTGGCTATAATAGAAAGGAGTCAGAACACAGCTTGCTGCATATTGGGCTGCTTAGCTTAAGTGCCCATGCTGACCCCTGTTGTCTGTCCAAAGCACCTACAATGGGCACATGAGCATCAGAAGTGGACGATCGACCAGTGGAAGAAGGTGGTCTCATGAATCATGCACAAGCTGCACTACAGAAAGAAGGCAGGCCGACAGAGGCAGCGTGATGCTCTGGGAAGTGTTCAGCTGGAAAACCTTGGGTCTTGCAATTCATGTGAATGTCACTCTAACACGTACCTAAACAACATTGCAGATCACGTACACACAGTCATGGCAACAGTAGTCCATGAATGCAGTGGCCTCTTTCCACAGGAAAATGCACCTGCTACACAGCAAAAAAAAAAGAAAAAAAGAATTGCTCAGGAATGATTTGAGAAAAGCATTTCAACTGCACTTTCAGAGGCCCTGTGGAGTCGACGCCTTGGCCAGTCAGATGTGTTCTGGCAGCACGAATCGGATCAACACAATATCAGGCAGGTGGTTTTAATGCTGTGGCAAATCAGTGCAGAGCGTTTTAATGACATGCAGGTGACGAAAACATCGCTGATCTCTGATGGTATCGCTAAAGAAACACTTTTAATGAGCAACTCTTGCCAATAAATGCACCAGTATGAATAAAAACTGCTTTTACACTCAGATACTGTTCTACATGTGTTCTGAGATACATTTTATTCTGTCTCAAGGAAAGCCAAAATCCAGACATAAAGCATACATTTGGTTACACTTCACAGTTTGGCCATTTTCAACATTCTATTGAGTAAGATTACTTTCAGGGAAACCCTTCTGACAGAGTGTCTGTGTTGCATCTGTGGTACTTTCTCTGCGGAGAGGCTTCTTCTGCTTTAAGACACAACACAGACTCGCATTCTTTGCAAGTTTTTTTGCCTTTATGAGCCACTTTCTGTCCCTGAATCTTCATCATGTTGTCTGCACAAGTTGCAATTTTAACTGTTGTGGGCTACACCAACTATGCCAAAAGCTCACAGTAAAGCTGCACATGTGAACGATTGAGAATGAAAATGCAAGTCACACATGTAGCGTTTTTTTTTTTTTTTTTTTTGGATGAGCACAAAATGGATTTTTTATCGTAAAATATTTTTAGAACTCTTAAATCTCGTAGCATGTGTTTCTCGGTACATGTGTGCAAGAGTTCATTGCCAATAGCAGAAAGCTGCACATACTGTAAATCTCACTGGACGCATATCATAACATTTGAGTTTGTGAAGCCATTAGTTCAAAGACGGCCTCTCAAGATGTGACACAGCGATCCGGCAATCTGGAGTATCATATACAGACGGCACCAGTGAGCTAATGTTTGTCTTTATGTAACCTAATCTGAGCTGCAAGTATGCAGCTTTTAAATGATTGTGAGGCGACGGAGCCAGGTTTTGATTATGGATTGCAGTTGGTCTTAAACTAAAAGTCACCCCACTGCTTCAAAAAAATCCTCAAAAATAAACATGTTTCTCTAATCTCTCTCTCTATCATCCCTCTGTTGTTGCTCTCGTACCTTTTCCATAACGTGCTTCTTTTTCAGTCAACACAGTTTTTCTCGGTGTTATGTTAGAAGTCAAATGTGCTGACTAGTGGCAAGGTTGTGATGTCAACACACTGGAATGCACCTCCATCCCTCGAGGAGTGGAAGGGCGAATTTAGATTTGACTGACAACTGGTGAGTCAGGCTACTGAGCACGGAAAAGTGTGCTGAAAGCTCGAAAGAAAGCTCGGGGAGAGGGGCATTGTGACTGATTGACTGTACCTACTGAGCAATTAGAGTGAGATTAATTGTTTAGTTGTCACTTCATTGGACTGTTATTAGTCAAGGAACTCCTCTCTGGAAACCACTTAAATGTGAGCTAATTGACATAATTGTTCTGGAGATGACAGAACTCCTGTGGTATTACAGAACACAGCTCGCTTTTCCCTCTGTGGGTTAACAATGAACTAAATGGTAATTGACAAAATGTTGCAATTCAGAGAGAGGAGGCAGCAGCAAGAGAAAGAGATGAAAGACAGCAGGAAGGCAGGAAGAAAAAAAAAAAGAAGAAGAGAGTAAATCCAAAAGAAAGAAACAGTATTGTGTGTGTGTGTGTGTAGGTGTGTGTGTGTGTGTGTGCGTGCGTGCATGTTTGAACAGCATGGAGTTGAGGTCATGGAAACTTAACCGCCTGTGTGTTTTGGCCTGTGGATTAGCCAGGACATGCCTTCACACTGGCTGGAATGCTTCTTTATCGCACACACACACACACACACACACAGTCCACACACCCGTGCAACACACAAGGTCAGGCCTGGAAATTAGAGCCGCGTTTGAAACGACCTTGCGAGGCTGCTCGGTTTAACCACCTTAAACATGTATAGGATTTAGAAATCATCCATCCAAAGCGCAAACACATCCCACATTGTATATTCTTGTAGGTCAAGCTCATTGTGTATTTATGATCCTCCTAACTCATACACTTTAAATCTTGATACTGCTTTGAATTTTTTAAATGTAATTGTAAATATTTGATTATTTGTATGTCATTAATGCAATACTAACTACACTATTATCAAAAAGAAAAAAAAAAAAAAGCTTGAGCATATATATTTAAACCGCCCACTCTTTGTAA
This sequence comes from Stegastes partitus, assembly GCF_000690725.1. NCBI lineage: Eukaryota > Metazoa > Chordata > Actinopteri > Pomacentridae > Stegastes > Stegastes partitus. Next base: position 445,106 of record NW_007578171.1, read on the forward strand.
TTTTAATTTGCCTGTTAGAACATTTACACAGCGTGTATCGCTGCAGGAGATCAGCAGGAGTCAGCCTCCAAAATAAGCTGTCATGGAGATTAGATGCCATCAGCAGGCTTTTGCCCAAGTTTGCTATATCATTCATTAAAAGACATCAACTTATGTGACAAAATGATAGTGAACTATGCGGTTTTCAAAGATATGAGATAAAGCAATTTAGTCTTTTTTCCCCCCAATAAGATATCTAAGATTATCAGCGTGATAAGTAAGCAGAAGTGTAGAAGATGTATTCACTTACATCTTCTGCTGAAAAATGATCTTACTTGACTTCAAGCAAAGCAGCTTCTGTACTGTGTTTACAGCTAAATCCGTTTCCAGATTTCCAAATCATAATGAGAGGCTCGAGGAAGGCGGATACACTGAGCAGCCACGACATTAAACTACAGACACGTAAAAGTGTTGATTATTTTATTACAGTGCAACGCTCTGCTGGGAAATCTTAGGTCCTGGCATCTCTCTAGCAGGACGTTGCACTCTGCCGAATGCAAAAAAAAACACTCAGAAACGGCTCAAGGAACAGGCAAGAGCCCAAGGCATTGACCTGACCGACAAGCTCCCCAGATCCCAGCCTGACTGAGCATCTGTGGGATGCATCGGAACAAGCCTGAACTGTGGAGGCTCCACCCCGCAAACCACAAGACCCAAAAGATCCGCTGCCAACGTCCTGGTGCCAGACACCACAGGACACCCCCAGAGGTCCATGCCCCAACAGTTCAGAGCTGCTTTGGCAGCACAGGGGTGACCTACACAACATTAGGCAAGTGGTTTTAATATTATGGCTGATCAGTGTGTTCCAAGTAGAAAGACATCAAGAAAGCATTCCTCATCGAAAAGTGCACAATGTTTTGCATTCACTAGTAGCACAGGTGAAGACATGGCGCTGACTTTAGGAGTTTACAACAAGTATATACAAAAAGGAAATAAAAGTGCTTGAGTCTGTAAAATGACCATAAGGGTGGCATGTTAATATGGGATCACCAAAAAAAAGTATGCTCCACACACCCTGTTTCATCTTGTCCCATCTGGAATCATTTAAAGTCACTGCAGCTTATAGAACAAGTGTACCTAGATATTTTTATTAGACAGATAATTTTAGTTTGAAAGAAAATTAAACCAATGAACACATGTGTTCAAGAGACTCTGCATTACTGAGCATGTGTCCTGTTGAGTACTGTTCATTCTCCAACAAGGTAGAAATCCACCCACCATCTGGAAAGAATTACAGTATGTTACAGTTGGGCATATCTTTCCCTCAGTGAACAGGAAATGGTTTATTTCTCCTGAGTAGAGCCTGTCCCAGCTAGGGAAGTGGCTAACCACATGAAACTAGTGTGATCCAGTCTGTTTACACACAGTAATTTGCACAGGTGAGAGAGGATGGGCTGCTGGGATGAATACAGCAGCCTTGTTTAGTCCCCAACTCCAAGGAATTGAGGTCATTTGGAAATGAATTAATTTCATTCATCAATCCCAGACTAAGATTTGTTCAGGTTTTAAATCACATGTCTAAAACAAATATTAAAGTCAAATAAAGTTATTTTAAGGTGAGAACATTGCCCCTAACTGACTTGAATACAGTATACCTGCATACTATACAGCACATATGCAGCAGTTTAATGTAATGTGTTCTTGGAAACCTATATAGCTGTAAGTGACTACTTAATAACACAACTCCCTTAAGCAAGACCTGTGGAAAAATCTGGTGATGCTTTTATCAGTGGCGTGCAGTGGTGGATCGTTTATTTCAGTAAAAATGTGCCATTATGAAAATACTCCACTACAAGTAAAAGTCCTGCATTCAAAAACTTACTGGCACCGATCAGCCACAACAATAAAACCAATGACAGGTGAAGTGAATAGCATTGATTATTTTGTTTGAAGTCAATGATCTGCCTTGAATTTTTTGGATGCTCCTTTCGCATGTACCACCCACCTAAATGTTTATGCAGATCAAGCAAACCCCCCAGTGACAAAAATGACTAAATCTGCTGAGAAACAGATCAAGTTACATGAAGGAGAGTTCCAGGCAACATCCCAGCCTCCAAACTCCCCAGATCACAGTTTGATCAAGCATCTGTGGGATGTAAAATGGTAAATGGTCCACACTAATATGTGAAGAGTTCATTTGCAAAAACAGTAACTCCATCTCCACAAACCTTCAGAAAACCCACTTTTCCGTCGTCTACCTGAGACAACATCAATCACATCTAAGTTATCTCTATTTTTGCATCGTCATTTCTACTGAGTCAAATCCACTCAACTTCAGTTTGATTGATATTATCTCAAGCGACCACACAAGATGCTGACCTGTCACAGGGAGCAACTTTGGGTTCAGTATCTTCCCCAAAAGCACATGGAGAGATCAGGGATTAGACACCTTTAAGATTAGTAGACAGCCTGTTTTACCATGGCCAACTAACCTAAAGTGGTCTCCACAAAATCATGTTCTTATCCAGCTAAACAGTTTAAAAGAGTGACCAAGTCAAGGGCAGCAGTAGTGGTTGGTGGCATGAACCAGTGGGTGCAATTACACCCAGAAGACCAGGATTTGTGTTTTGTGATCCGTCTAAGAATAAAGATTTGTTTACTTTTGGTTTTCACTCGCTTTCTGGTTAGTTTGTGTGATTAGTTTCAGAAAATGTGACACGTTGTTAGACTTTTTTTACATGTTACAAGCTTAGTTAAGGGTAGGCACTACTATTACTTGGTTACGGTTCAGAAAAGGTCATAACAGGGTTCAAGTACTCCCACTACATGTTTGCAGCATCTCCTCCATTTTCTGGGTTACCATGGTGACAAGTCCTGCCTCTTCCAATATTCAAGAGTAACTTTGTGAAAACTGGGTTGCCCAGTGCCAGAGGTACTATGTCCATTATGACATGACTCAGAGCTGTTTTGCTGGGACAAGGTAGACCTATGCAATATAAAGCAGGAGGTTATAATGTTGTGGCTGTATGTAGGTATCTTAAAAAAGTCTGCTTTTGTTGAGTTCAGAAAAACAGCCCTAGTTTCAGCCTTGTAACAATGGATTTTCCAGCTAATCCAGCAGGGCTTTAAATAGTTTATTTAGCTTAAGAAGTAGAAAAGTTTTCTTAACCAATAAAGAAACATTTAAAATCAATTCGCTTTAAGTACAAGATTTAAAAAAAAAAAAAATGTGAAAAGTAACAAGCAAGTAAAGCTGTAATACAAATATAGCAGGACAGAAAGTACATCACTGGCCTCTAAGATGCAGAGGGAGTAGAAGTATAAAGCTTTGTTAAATAGAACTGCTTAAGTTAACTACAAGTACCTCAAATTGTGCTCAAGTAAATGTACTTTGCTGTTGGTTTAATCCTGAACTCCAGGGTCCACTGGAGTTTTGTTTTGGTTTTTTTTCTAGCTATTTTTGAGACTTTTAACAAGTACTTTTCTCCAGCACAAAGCCATATCAGATAAACTGAACAAGAAAGCAAACTCAATTTAGCAAAGCAAAATGTTAGTAAAAAATAAAAATAATATCTGAAAAAGATTTTTCACCTGTCGGGCTATAAAAAAAATTTTAAAAAAAGGAAGAAGAGGGGAAACGCTTATTCAATTCGGTGTTAAATATGTTACATTTGAGCGGGCTTGTTTTTTTGTTTGTCTATTTTTTTTTTTTTCTTGGCTTCTCTGTGGACAAGTGGTTGAGTGTGTCCATTAGGTTCGTTGTGTCGATTGCTCGTCTCGTGATAATGTTGCGGAGCCGTCGCTGGCTGGACAAAAGTGTCAGTCTGACCCCGTCACATGAGCCGTGTAGTGACACAAAAAGACACACAGACGCACAACACACTCCAGCAACTATAAAAGCTTCTTATATTTAATTTGAGAGCAACTCTTGATAGAAAAAAGGGTTCACAGTTAACTTGACCTCTACGTCTCATCTATTGGATGACAACATTACAGTCTATTTGCATTTTTTTTGTGTGACAAACTAATAAAAAGCCAACTTTCTTTTTACTTTACATTTCTTCATGATTCCTTGTTTACCCCCCTCTCTATAACCTTCATCCTTTCTCCATCCATCTCCATGATCAGTGTTACCTTTTATCTTCCCTCCCTCTCTTACATTTCCTTCCAATCTCTCTCTTCAAGGTTACTAAGAGGTTACTTCATTTTGACTTTCTTTTATCTTTTGCATAACAACTCACCATCCATCCTACTTCTCGTGGATTTGACTCTCTTATGAGGTTATTCAGACTTGTTTACAACCTCTCCCCTCCCTCTCTTCTCCTCCAATCATTCATTCATCCGTCATCATCGCTGATCATCCATCACTGATACAGCCATTCCTCCATCTTTATCATCCATCTTTAGCGGCGGTTGTTTATGTCTACTTGACTCTCTGCCATGCTGTTTACTGACCGCCCTTGCCTCTTTTTTTTTTTTCTTCTTCTTCTTCTTTTTTTATTTTTTTTTTGACGACTCTCCTTCAACTCTTTACCCCGTCCTATTTATCATAACTTCTTTCATCTCTTTCCATCCACCCATCCATCACCTCAGAGCAGACTCTTTTTTTGGGTATCAACACTTTCTCTTTCTTTCCCAATCCCTCCATCCGGCTCACCTTCGCCAAAGTTTAGTCCTCTTTATGTACCTCTTTCATCTTCCCTCTCTTCCACCCCATGTTTCTCCCTTTTTTCTCTTTTTCCCTCTCTCTCTCCCGGAGAAGGTGTTTGAAGTTATTTGAGTTTATCTTACATTTCTTGTCCTAATTCCCCGCCAGTCCACTTCTCCGTCTATTCCCCCGTCTTTCCATCTATGTCTCTACCCTACATACAAAAGTTGTTTCATTTGCCGACCACATGCAGTTCAGTTTTTCTCAGATCACATGCTGATAAACGTTGTGGTCCACGCTTATTTCTCCCCCTAGATGAAAGGCAGCGAAAGAAATCACAAATGTTTGACCACAACAAACCAGGCAGCATCACCCCATATGATGGGACTGTGGGTGTGAGGGGCATAAAGTGAAGACAGAAGCATATGCACACAAACACACACACATAGTCAGATCCTGTCAGACATCCATCTCTCACTTCACTATTTATTTATTATATTTTTTATTTTTCTGCTTTATTTATGCAGCAATCCCCCCTTTCAAATTCAACTCGCACCCGCTCATCTGACTGAGCGGCTGCCCTTTCTTTTCAAAAGTGTAAAATTTCATAGACCTTGAGCAAAAATGGAAGAATGGGTGCGAGGGAGAGAGATGAAACACAGCTAAGGTAATAACCTGATTTCGCCTCAGTTGGTTTTGATTTAAGAGAGGAAGAGTGTGTCAGGAAAAACAGCAGGCGCTCTTCTGTCTCGGTTCCATGCCAGATTTTTTGAAGAGAGAGGCGAGAGAGGGATGGAAGCGCCGAATGAAAGGAGAGACAAAGTGAACAAAGAGAGATGGAGACAGTGAATCACACCCCATGCCAATAAAATGAAGTGAACTGACACAAAGAAGCAGAGATACCATTGAGAAAATGAGCATTCTACAGTGAGAGACAGGGAGAGGGAGATGGGGAAGGACGCGTGGGAGGGTATTACCAATGAATGAATTTTTAATAGCATTGAGATCAACCGTACCCAGGAGCTCAAACAGAAATAAATACTTTGCCTTCATATTTTAAACCCTCCCCCCTTTCTTTCTTTCTTTTTTTTTTTTATAAAATGTAGCAACAGTATGTTTTCTTTTTCTTTTTTTTTCTACCAGGATGGTTCTTAATCATTCAGCAAACATGACAATGTACCTGACACCAGAAAGCGAGGCGAGACCCTGACAGCAAGACAGGCAGGGACAGAGAGGCTTATGGGTAAAAACAGCGTTGCACGCCACTCACACCACATACACACCGCCAGTTGATTACCCCAGGTGTCTGCATTCACACATGAGGAGCATTTGAATTTTAAACTCCTCCAAAAACATGTGTCAGCCCTCACCCATCTGTCTGTCACCCTGCAACGCCCTGACAATAGCACGAGCACAATTAGCTTAAGCTGCGAGAATGTGCCAATTTACCCCCAATTTCCTGCTTACAGCATCAGACTTTTCTTTCAAATGTGTATTTTTTTAGCATAATATATGAGGCGTGCCATTTTCCTTGCCAAAAGCATCTCCATATCAACGAGGATGTCCCAATTTGCCGATTTTGAGGCACATCCCTATTCAGTGCTTAAAACATTACAATTTTAGCGGCTAGTGTTGCATTCAATTCAAATGTACATCGCAGCATGAAAAGCTATTTTGGTCGCAGAAGATGTTCCCTTTTTGCCGCTGGCGTGGCATTTTCTTGCAATCATGTTGGTATTTTTTTAGCAGGTGTAGTCAGAGAAAAAGATACAAGAATAGTTCCAGCCTTCTAGTTTCTTACAGTGTCCAGGTTTGTCATTTGTGCATCGTTTTCTCTGTCTACAATTTCTATGCAAGCTCAGAATGCAAAGGGACGGGGTTCAAAGGTGTTTTATGTGAATGAACTGACTTTGTTTGGGTATAGTATGCATACACTAGCATAAGCAGGGGTAGGATTATCAATGTGCAGCATATGGGGGGAAAAAAGAATAAATAAGTAATTAAACAAATAATAAGTTTATTATAACATCAAGCCCACATTACAGTCCAGTCCACATATCTATGTGGGTTCACTGCATAAAATACATCATTTTCACAAAACAAGAGTTTTGTTAAGGGGCTATTCTTGACTGATCACTTTTAGTTTAGCATTTGCACGCATGTATTTTAACCCATTTTTCCCCCCTAAACTTAGCCAAGTCCCAAAAAGATTCGATCCAGGACTTGATCTTTAATTTCTGCAATGAAGGACCCATAGTTGATAACACTTCTCGTTTCTTTATGTGTAGAGCGAAAGAAAGTCGCCATTACCGTGACATGAAGCCCACATGATGAGAAAACAGGGCAACAGAAAGAAAATGACAGCACATAACTTCGGTATCTCACAATTTTACACCCCTTATCGTGAACCTTATACATTGATCTGCTGTGACCAATGAAGTAATCACATTTTTGTGCGAGATGGCTTTGTGATATACATTAAGTATTAACTGAATAAGTATTTGCACTGAGAACCAATTGTCAACTTTTTACTTATCTTTCCTAATAGTATTTCTTTGTTCTCTGTCAATGTCTTTTACTCCCTGTGTGTAACAAATCTGCACAGTAATATCTCGCCCAGCAATATCAACATAGTGTGATTCATACAGCCTCTTCAGCAAGGCCAAACAAAGCTGCAAAGTGCTCTTTCAGTCTGGTGATGGCAATTGCCTCCTATGAGGCTTATAGCTGTCAACAAGGCTGCAGGCAGGGTACTAAGTCAGTGGGATGTCATGAAAATGGGAAAAAGATCTTTAAAATTCTAAAATAATGTGTGTGGCTTTACAAGCAGCAACCAAGCAGTTTGCCTCGTTTCCCAGAGAAGATTTCTCATGGAGTAATTGGTATGCAATTACATAAAATATGTTCATACATGCAGACTGATTTTATTTAATGCATACTAAAAGGTATGGCAAAGAAAAATGATGAGGCGTTTTACAGTGTACATGTGCAAGTTTAAAATTATTTGCAATTAAGGCACAAAGTATTTGGACAGTTTCACTTTTGTTCTTCAGGCTTTGTGCGTCATCCCATTTGATATGAAATAAAATAAAGGCTAAAGTCTTAGTATTCATTTGAGTGAGTTTAAATCAATATACATCCTATTTAACAGTGTTGGAGCCACTTATGCCAAACATGGTGCCAAAGTTTAGAGGTTCAAAAGTAAGTGGTCAGATATCCACCAAGTCAAACAAGGTCATCATGAATAATATTTTGTGAAAACTCCGTCGCAGTCAATAACTGTCTGAAATCTTTGACACATCAGCAGACGCTTTGTATCGTCCCAGGTGATGATCTCCAAGGTCTTCGCCGCAGACACCATCAGCCCAGCGCTTGTTGTGGGATTTCTCTGCCTTCAGTCTGGTTTTTAACAGTCTAGAATGCAGCTCACTCAGACCGCGATCTGGTGATTGACTCAGCCAGTCAAGGATGTTCCAGCTCTTTACCCTGAAACATTCTTTGGTTGCTCTGGCCATATGCTTAGAATTCTGCTGAATAATGAAATGTTGTCCAAGTTGAGAACTTTCCGAGCTGTATACATCTGCATCTATCCTGTTACTTCTGTCAGCAATGGAATGATCAATAAACACTGGGGTCATCAGCAAACATGCATGCATGTGGCCGTAGCAGAATCACCAGATGAGGTGGTATTCTCTGGGTCATGAGTCGTTTCTTTGATCCTTCACACTTTTTTTTCCCCAAAACTTCGATGAAGATTTCTGTTTTTGATGTTTCCCAGGGGGTTGCATGGTTGGGTTAATGCTTTGAGGTTATGGGCATGAAGTCTTCTCTTGTTCATAAATCCATGTTTTCATCATGGAGAGGATGTTGACTCATCCACAACAATCGTGCACCAGGTTGCTTTACCCTTTATTTCTGTGCACATCTGCATTTTTACACTGTTGACGTTTGCAAACCAGCGACCTTTGATACTGATATAATGAAAGTTTCGCATGTTCTTGCATTATCTGCTTTCATTCTTTCTTCATTCGTATCTTCACTCGCGCGGTCACTCCTTTTACTCCTCATGTTGAAAGGCAGCTCTTTAGTGTAACCTTGAAACGATGCAGAGCTGTCCAAAACACATTGCACAACAGAGTGTCCCATTACTTTTAGACCCTTGCAAATTGGGTATTGCATGTTAAAGGGGCTACTCTCAGTCATAGTTCTGTCAGTATAGACAAAAAAAACCTCCTCATAAATCTCATAAACCTCACATAAACACCAAATTACAGCTGTGGCTTGGCACTTTAATGCAGTATCCATTATTTTATTTTAAATTTACTATGCTGAAGCTCAGAGCCTGCATAACAAAAAAAAAAAAAAACTGCCCAAATTCTTCCAGCCTGAAATCTGTGTTGAATGATGAACGCAATAAAACTGGAGTGAAGCCAAAAGTAGACGATACGGGTGTTGTCAGTTTATGTCAGTGATGAAATTCCCATCATTTTTTAACCATTACATATGGTGCAGAAGGGTAAAAATGATCAGTGTTCCTCTTTGACTTTCCAGTTTTAATTCTAAGGAAAGGGATTGATTAAAATTCCAGCCAGCAGTTTCAGAAATCTTTTTAGTTTATCAGTGTGGTTTTAATAAGTAAAACGGATCAACAACCACATAGATCTGGGGGTTTGGTTGTTGTAATACAATAATGGATGCTTCATTAAACTCTCGGCTTTAATTTGAGTTAGATTAAATCAATAAACATCATATTTAACAGTGTTGATGATATTGGCGACACTTTAGTTTAGACAGATATCAATGAAGTCAAAAAATGTCATCGTAAAAAACATTTTGACAATACAGCAGTTGTGTACCAGGTTGTTCTGTCATTTTTTTTTTCTGTGCACACCTGCAGTTTTAAAAATTACCAACTGTTGATTTTGGCAAATGTTTGATACAGATATAACGAAAGATTGAATTTTCTTGCATTATCATCTTTCATTCTTCCGTTATTCTTATCTTCACTGAGTCACTCCTTTCCTCCTCGTGTTGAAAGACAGCTCTTGAGTGTAACTTTAAAATGATACAGAGCCGGGAAAAAAAACAACATTACACACTTTGTGTCCGTGGCGTCCGCTGCTGCGCATTCGCATGGGAGAATATTCAAGGCTTGAAGAGCAACAAAGTGTACAAAGAATGTTTTTTAAAAAAGCAGGCTGATCCAAACAGACCAAAGTAAAGTAATGTTTTCTTTGAGATGTTCGTGAGTGTGTAAAATATTTCAATGAATGCATGTTGCTTTCTTTCATTTCAAGGTTATATCATTCACTTACAACTATGTTTACTGCACAGTTTGGTTAAGTAGCTGCCGAGAAGCGAGCTGACCTGCAACATGTCCTTATAGTAATAAAAGTAGCACATAGCTGTGGCAAATACATGTAGTAGTTTTAATAGTCTTAATAGGTTTAACGGTCTTAGACGAACAGGACTGACACATATGGAGCACGATGTGAAATAATGCAGTCGGTATAATGTAAAGCTGCACCACATTTCATATCTTACTAGGAGCAGTGGCATTCTTTCCTCTACCTATTCTTATTATCAAGGGCTCTTACAATGACTCAAATTAAAACTCCCATTAATCCGACAGTGTAATCCCTCCACTGCATGGGGCAGTCTTTTCAGCCTGAGTGTGGATTAGAGAACACTGAGACCCCTGTGTTGGTGGTCACTGGTGTATAACACCTCATAAAGATATGCAGTGTGTGTGTGTGCGCGCGTGTGCGTCTCCGTCTCTTGCTGTGCTGGTGGTCAGCATTTTACAGCACCGAAAGCTCGCATGTGTGGGAGGGGTGGAGTGCTGTACATGTGGATAATGTGCTCCTTTTACTCTTTGTGGTTACCTGGTGAAGAGGAAAATCCCTGTGAGGTGGTCTTCGTGCAATGTGGACTACAATGAAGGAGGCCTGTAACAGAGGAAACGGTGAATTAATAAAAAATAAGCCCCCCTGAGTCGAACACTGTTTGACTAGTCAGAGGGCACCGAGACATAACGGAGGGAAGGGTTTGGACGAGGACAAAGTGGGGACCACATAAAATGTCACTGTTTGCAAATGTTTTGGGGCATACAGAGGTTTTACCATGGTGCTCTGAATTTATTAAAGCTTGGTTAAACAAAGCTTTCCATTTGTTAACCTTTGTTGAATCAAGAAGCACATGTAGCCGACTTGCAGTACTTCACACACCACACACTCAAGTAAAGGGCTTTTGTTTATGGTTTTTTCTACCAAAAAAAACACTATAAATCTAACTTTATTTTCTATATTTCAAAGGAATTCAACTTACTGGACACATCATTGACCTTTCCTCCAGCAGTTCATTATTCTGCTCACACTGTGTCCCTTATTGCACATGTAGTATATGTAAGTATCTACAGAATCTTGATTCCAACCCAACGATGAAAAGCAGAGCAAATGTGGCTCATTCCCTGAGATCATCCATTAAGAGCAAACTGGAGCCGGTGGACAAAAACACAGAAGGCAAATGAAAAACTGAAACAGTACTAATAATAATAAAACATTTACATGCCTCCGCTGCTGTATCGGAAAATCTATACAATCATGAAACGGTATCGGTCAGAGATGCACGGCTGCACACGTCTCACTGGAGCCCGGAATTAATATTTTCATCACGCGGTTGCAGCATCCCAAATGGGGGACTATCTTAAAAGGTGGTCCTCAACATAAAAACAGTTTATCTTCATTAGAAATAATGATGCATTGTGTTTGTGCATGAGTGCGGTTGTGCGGTTATGCATGCATGTGAGGATCTACGAAGAGATGTACAGTATGTATATATTCATAGCTGACTGTTATAGCCATTAAAACGAGGCCCACCAGTCCACAGTGGCAAACAGGCAGATATTATCTCATTCAGCAACACTGTGAGCTTATAGAACAGTAAAGCTGCCTGCTGATAGTTTATTAGAAATCATTCGCCAAGTCAGGTGTGTGTGGTCAGAACATCACGCTCTGATTCGGTCTGGTCTGTGACTTTGTCAGCGGAAAATAACAAGGACATCAGTATAGTTGTTCAGCATTTTGAGAAATGGGAACTCTCTTTCAAAGCAGCATTACAAACCTCAATAAGCAAAATCAAATGAGATTATTAATTTGTTGCGAGACGCGTTGTTTATCGAGTCGCACCAACTTATTCCCGTGAGATCGACACGTCTTGCAAAATCTTGTGTCGTTGTCTACCGCAGCCGTTTATCCGTTTATTTTGCAGGCTTGTTGTTTCCCTCCCGACGCACCGAAACCGAAGCGTTTCCAGAAAATCTTCCTGCATTAACGCAGGATAGATGTACCCTGGTCACGCTGTTAAAAACATGGGTGGGCACACACAAAGTGTCAGGTACAGTGCAGAACAAAAATCTCCTAATCTCCTAACTCTTTGCTATTCATTATTATTTTACAGGGCAGCCATCCCAAATACATAAGGCCCCTATCCTGCTCAGCCCAGTCTGCCAAGCTCCAGCTCTGGGTTTGATGTTCCTCCAACATCCAACAGGCTATGATTATTTCATTCCTTTTTTAACATAACGCATCAATTATTCAACCTTTGCTAGACCAGATTTGATTTTTTTTATTTAACAAAAATGACTGTGTGTGTGTACGAGTGTGTGTAAGTGTGTGTGTGTGCGCCTCCACCCATCTAAGGGGAGACTGAATATTCAGCGCTCTGCAAAGATAATACCTCATGCCTTAGATGAGTGATGGATGGCGAAGGGGTGGAGTAGAAGAGGGGGAAAAAACTACAAGTACACTGGAATAAATGATGACTGCATTAGCATAGGATGGCAAATGCTCCCTTCACTCCACGATAAATTGCTCCCATCCTCAAGGCAAACTGTCCACACAACAAGTGCAACCGTGACATTGGAGTGTGTGAGTGCGTCTGTGTTTTCTTGTACTAATTTCGCTGGAGTGTGCAGCAGCAGAACTGTGTGCAGACACATCGCATTATCATGCACTGACACAAATGTATTACATCCAGGTTTTGAAATGCAGTTAAGTAAATTCAAACACCCATTGGGCGACGAGAGTAAACTTTTACCATATAGATGCGATGAAGTCTGAAAAAGTTAGAACTGCGTCCCTAAAGCATTTCATTGTTAAATTAATTAGCTTGCAATGCACAAGTCTCTCATTAATTCATACCTTTACAAAAATTATCCCTTTATCCTTCGGCCTCATTTCCTCTCTCCCTCCCTCTATATCTCTCTCTCTCTCCCCCGCCGTTCCTCTCCTCTCCTCACATCCTCATCACAGCTAATGAGCCCACTTAAATCTATGCCAAAACACAAACAGCAAGAGAAAATGAAATAGGTAGAGTGCTTAGTCTGTTTGTTAAAGGATTCATCATGTGAGCTGTTTTCAATAAATAATACATTCAAACACTGACTTTTGTCTGCAGACGAGACTTCGGGACATGAATTATGCATTGTTATTCTTGGATAGGGCAATACAGGGACAGGGTGGCAGTGTGTGTTGTATGAATGTGTGTGTACATGTGGTAAATCCCTGATACACACTGCGAAGACAGATCCAGAGGCTCACCAAAAATCAAGGCATCTATGTGGACACAACTCACTGTGATTACGATTCGCCGTTTTGTTTGCGTGTGCAGTCGAAACCTTGAGCTCCGAGACGCTCAGTTTGACTTTGTGTTCAAACTTAACTCAAAAGGATCACAAACTGCAGCTATTATTATCACTTCATCTTATTCTAATCAAGTCTCTTTAATGGCTGGATGATGAAGAGCAGGATTTGTGTGTTTTAGCTCACTGGTCCTGTGTGTGGGAGGTGTGTGAAGTGGCCTCCCAGCACATTTGTGTTTACAGTATTTTTCCATTTGATCTCTACTCTCTCCCTTTTCTCCTCCTTTTTTTTGCTGCTTTTTCCTACTCTGTAGTCATTACGACAACAAAGGAAGCTCGCATTCCCGCTAGACAGTGGAAAGGTTCCACTGTGCTAAAATATGTGATTTTTTCTTCTTTTTTTTTTTTTCTTTCACCCATTTCTTGTCTGTTGTCACCGGGAAACATGAGTGAAAAACTTGATTGAAAATCAGGAAAAAGGGGAACAATTACAAAGAAGAGAAAGGCACTCATCCACCCGCAACAGCAATCATCACTGATCTCTGCTGTCATTTCACTCCACAGTAAATAATTCATCAAAAGAAACAAAGGGGGAAACAAATATGCAAATAAACCCCCGAAAAGGCCAGTAACATCGGTCTACCGCCACAAGGGAAGAACAGTGGTGGATTATTATCATGGCAGGTTATGACTGTGATGAATCTGAATTTCTCTTGTTTCATCTACCTTGACAGTACTGAAGTCACACAGACACAGAAAAAAAAAAAAAACCTGGAGGGATTTGAGGGTTTGATTGAGGAGGGGAGGGAGGGATGGAGGGATTAAGGACAAGGGGAATGGAAGGATTGAAGGAGGGGGGAGGGGGGGGAGGGGGCAAGAGGCAGGGAAGAGGGGTAGTAGACATCGGAGGGAAGAAGAAAGAGATTTGGGAGGGGATGGGAGGAAAGGAGGGAGGGAAGCTTTTGAGGGTGTATTCGACAGTGCTGTGAAAGGTAGCCATCAAGGGCTTTGATGAAAAGTGCAGGCCTTCTAAAGCTTAGGAGTGACAGCATATGATTTGGTCAAAGCATGAAGCTTTTCAAAGGTAGACATTCTCACTCCCATTCATCTCTCTCAGGTTGAATATAACTTTTGGGCTGAGCTCTGGCAAAATTCCGAATTGGTTTGACAGATTGACTGCATGTGGTATTGTCCCTGTGACTTAGAGACAGTAGGCTGCCTGGAAAAGGAGACATCTTGAAATGAAGGCGTGGGGAGGGGAGGGAGGGGGGCTGGATAATATGTAATGTTTCAACCAACCAGCCTAGATCATGCAGAAAAGACACATTTTCATCCTGGAAGTGACATAAAATGTGTGATTTTTGTAAAAGAAACCTAATTATCTTTGCCCTTGGTTCTTTAACAGTAGCCACACAAAAATCCATGATGCAGCGCCAATGCATGGGATCATTTGGGTGTTGCTTCCAAAAACCTGTTTTAGTGCTATTTCGAGCAAGAAAAGAAAAAAAATGTGAAAATGAGCACATTGCCTCATCCTTACTGCTGCAAATACACTTCACGCGGATGTGTTTCCTACATCGAGTAAAACCTTAACACATGGCAATGCAGCTTTAGTGACTGCATAGTTTTCTTAAGAGTGGTGCTTGAGGCTTATTAGCAGTTTGGCTTGGTAATGGTGGCAATATGGGCATGCTTTTCTGAGCCAACAGTCCTTAAAATCGAGGGCTGAGGGTTTACAGTCTCAGGTCAGTTGTAACAAGCCTGTCAGGTGTTACCAGTGTGTCATTTTCACTTACATACATAAATACATTATGTTGAAAATAGCATGCAATTTAACACCTACACACACGGACGCACAAACACACTCATGATGCTGCTCTTACATGTAAAAACATGCATGTGCACAAAATTGAAAACACATGCCTGTGAGGCTCTCATCTGATAATAGTGTCTCTCTCTCCCTCACACACACACACACACACACACAGACACACAGATAATAGTGT
Organism: Stegastes partitus; assembly: GCF_000690725.1. Taxonomy (NCBI): domain Eukaryota; kingdom Metazoa; phylum Chordata; class Actinopteri; family Pomacentridae; genus Stegastes; species Stegastes partitus. The sequence goes on from NW_007578171.1 coordinate 460,380, forward strand.
CTAATTTAGGCCCTCATATCTGTAGAGTTCTCCAGAGGACTAGACTTCATCAGGAATATACTGGTGACCTACATACTGGAAACACACACACACACAGACACACACATGCCAACATTATAACTGCACATGCTTCTGCACTGGGACACACAAATCTACAGTACAGAAATCTGCATGCAGACACATGCACAGGAACATGCCAGCAAAACCGCTGGTGAAGCTGTGCCCACGCAATCAGATGCACACATTCGCAGACGTGCAGGAGTGTAAACATGTCTATATGCTGTGTCTGCTTTCACACGCTTTCTGTTTACAGGAATGTACAGTATGCGCTCACATCCTCTCTGAAAGATCAAAAATGTTCTCACGAAGCCCTCACATAAACTGAACTGAAGGGAAACACGTATTTATGTTGAAAATTGTGAAATGAGGTAAATATAATAACCTGCTCTGGGTCAGAACCACATTGATGCTTTATGTAGACCAGCCTTCAGTGTGAAATTAAGTACATCCCATAGTGTTTTGGGAACTAAAAAAGATTGTAATCCACCATAAAATTACTTCTAAGCTCACTTTGATTATTAGTAATAAAACAATAGAACATATGCACTCCTGCCATAATCATACCTAACACATTATCCAGAGTATATCCTTTGTAATTTTACAGTTTATTTCAGGACTCACCAGCCAATCCCATATAAAGCTCCTTCATTTCGGATTCCAGGTAGAAAACAACATTCCTGAAGGCGCTTTTGCAGCTGATTTCCACTTTAAGTGCTCCTGCTGTCCGGCTGAGGGCAAATCTTGCAATAATATGTTACAGGAACAGCACCATGTTCCTGGTGAGGGGGACTGGAAATGCTGTATCTACGCTGTATTATGCATTCTGCTGGCACCAGACAGACCTCCAGTCATCATTCATCATTCATGGGCATCGTCTGTCAGCATCTCAGTCTACTAAATGGCCAAGAGGACCTGACAGAGAATGAGATAGAGAAAGAGGGGAAAATCTTAACTAAACATACCAGCAGGCCTGACTCAGACACAGTTATCAAACATGCACACGAAAGAAGTGAAGGACAAGGAGACAATTTCATAAGGGAGAAAATATATAAGGGGTGATATTTACATCTATCAAAAACATCCTAAAATCTTTTAATACCCCCGTATCCTAAAAGAGTCAAACTATATTCAGGGGCCGGTTAAAGAAACATTTAGAGCCCCAGCAGTAAGATAGCTGGCAACCGGCGGAGACATTGGCAGACATTATGGGTGACTGTCTGCTCAGCACGATGTTTATAAATGGCTAACAGAACCTGACTCATACACAGTATTGGTTTAAAGGAGAAGGAACTGAGGTTGGGACCACAACTGATTCAGAAATAGACGTTTGAACCAGCATGGAAACACATTAACTATTTTCACATTTATGGGTGGTTAGAGGGACTCGTCTCAATGGCGAAGAGAACCTGACTCATACACAGCGGTGTCTCTACTTAGCACCACAGCTAAATTGTAATAGCAGCTCTTGGAGCGAGTGTCAGACCGCAACTGATGGAGTAGTCATTCGGCGTAATTAAAATTAAAGCTGCTTTATCTGTAATATATTGACAATAAATGAAAGATTCTGTAGTAATTCATGTCTCACAATAAAGACCATCTAGGACTAGAAGGGGGAAAACCGGGTTGTGCAAGTGAAGCAATGGGATTGTTTTTATGAGCAGAAATTAACTCTTTTGTCAATCACACATGTAGCTTCCTCCTGAAATAATTCGCAAAACTTCTGTTGTTAAGTTTATGTGAACCAGAGATAATAATGCACACTGAATGGGCCTACAATGCAGTCACAGTCACTGATTATGTAATTATCTGCTGCCGCAGTAAATCAGAGCCTAATTACAGGCAGACTGCACGCACACACTGAATGAAATTTGTGTTTTCATGTATATAAATCTGACTGATAGAGTCCAAAGATTCTGGTGTAGGTTATTTCATTAATGGAAAGGACTTGTTTGAGGCAAGAGAGTTGAAAGTTTGGATATTAGTATGTTGATCATGATGTTGATTAAATGTTTACATATTAGACAGACTGACACAAGGGAGGTTTCTAGTTATCCACAAGGAGGACGTTGTTCATCTCTACTTTCGTAACTAAAAGCAGGACTGGAAAAGTTGGCACAGCAGTCTGCAAGTTCTGCTAATGCCACAATATCACAGGATTGAAAAAGAAAACACACACACAGTATACAGTGTTTCTGATGCACATTTCAGAAAACAATAGGAATAAAATGTGTCCAAAGTTTTGAAAAGTTTCTTCAAGAAAATATTTTCTTTCCTGTTGAGGTAACAGAGATTTGGCAAAACAGAAACTCAGTTTGTCTCCTGCTGCCTCTGGGCAAGACAGCTAGGAGATAACTCGTCTTTGCACCTGCACTTACCGGCTTTACTGCGATACAGAATATAGATTTTTACAACAGACTGGTATAAACCAAAGACAAACATGGATGGAAGCTAAACAAGCAATTGATCAAAGTATGCATAAGATATACTTAAACCACAGATGGTGTCGTGTTGGTCCTGTTTTTGAACCTGCAATCTATAAACTGTAACAGATTTCAATTAAATGTGTTGGAAATGGCATTATTCAATGAGCTGTGAACGGCTCCTCCATGGCCACATGACATTTGCTTTAGCATCACCATGATGGCAATATTCTTTAGTCTTCATAGAGTACATGTCACCGTCAGGAAGACTTATAATAACTTTGGAGATTCCTTGATTTTTTATTAATTTCTCCGTAACTGATTGCCACTGTGGAGTTAGATTTTTTGTTCCAACACTACTTGTGCATAACCAACTTCCTGCTTAATCAATAGCATTCCCATCAGCCTTAGGGTTTTTTTGTTTGTTTGTTTTTACCTATTTGCAAGTTTGCATGCACACAACCTAAATTAAGAGTTTCACTGCAAACATTAAACCCAGTAAACATCAGCATTGTACCAGCACTGGGATCGTCACCGCGAGCATGTTAGCATGCTAATATTAGCATTTAGGTCATAGAGCTGCTGTGCCTATGTTTAGTCTCAGACCTGTAAGCACGTCTGTAGATTGTTAATGGTGTTCCGCGTCCATGCTCATTTCAAGTTTATCAATTGTAGTTTGAAATTTTACATTTATTTACCATTATTCCTCTGTTTCATGAAATTTCAGCCAGTTGGGTACATATGGAAATGTATTGATATTGTTAATATAAATATATCAAATAAATAAATACAATGCAGCCTTGTTGACCTGTAGGCTTGATCAGTTCTATATTTTGCTTTAATGTAGTTGTTCTTCGTTTTCCTTTACTATTTCCTTCTGTGAATACTTTGGCAACACGACTGTGACATGCCATGCCAATAATACAAATTGAAAAACAACGAGAGCGGGGGATGCCGCGTGACGGGAATATGTCTTGATTACATGATGTTATTTTCATGCAATGAGACAGAAAGCAAAGGAGAGGCAAATTTAAAGGGACAGAGAATGTAAGAGAGACTGACAGACAGACGCAGAGTAAGAAGAGGGAGAGCGGAACAGACAGCGTTTTCTAATCACACGTTCAGTGTGTGCTACCAAAGAGCTGAGCCACTGTTATGTAAACCGGAATGAAACATTCATGAGCAAACCATCGCTTCACTCTCAACCCATCGGGATAGAGAATAAATGACCCATATGGTGGGTTGGCTACTATCTGAAACTCATCTATCGCAAACTGCAGTTCTGTGTTGGGTTCAGTGCACAAGGCAGACATCAAAACCCAGGGAGAAAGACAAGTACAGTATGCGGAAAAGCAGGAAAGGGGTACAACATTTATTGGCCCGAACTGAAAAAACATTGTGCTGCCAGAGCAACTAAGGTTACATTTGAACTCCAAGGAGCAATATGGAGAGGGGTTGTTGGGGGTGAAGGCAGAAGATGAAGGACAAAAAGTTGGGTACAGAAGGAAGAGAGGAATGAGCAGAGAGACAGGGATTAGGCAATAAAAAGACAGATGAGATCAAGAGACAGTTCTGACACGCTCAGGCAGCGAGTGCTTTCTGTGAGCCTGGGAGCAGCTGAGCCGAGTGGTTACACACCCACACTCATGAACGCACGTACACACACACACACACACACGCGTATATGCACAAAGTTGTGATGTGGTTAGCTGTGACTTTGTGTCTGACTGGGTATATATATGAGATGTTTAGAACGGGGCTGCACTGTAGGAAGTTGTGCCAGATCCCCAACACCACACCCCACCAGCATAAGGAGAAGGGGACTTATTGGGCTTTGGGCTTCTGTTGTGGTTTCTTTAATTCTCTCTCTTTTTTTTTTCCCAGTCTCTGACTCTCACTCTATCTCCGTCCTCGCTGTCTATCTGTTTCTCAGTCCAATGCTCCGCTTCCCCTTGGCTGTTTCTCCACATTTTCTCCTCTCTGCGGCCATCAATCTTTCTCTCATCCTTAACCCATTCATCTTTGGCTTTCTTCGAGGCACTGCGCGTCCATGAATAACATTTGCGGTGATCTAACATCATGATATCTGCATGTAAGCATTCAAATAGGCAAGCGTGACTCTGGCTCAGCAATCTGAATTCAGTCAAGGAAAAAGGAACATGAGAGGACCTTTTAGAGACAGTTTTTACACCGAGGAAGTGTGCTTTTCAGGAAAACGCATCAGTGAGCCGGGCCCCACGAATGGTTAAAGACTCTGATGTTTTGGGCGTGTTTAAGCCCAAATACTGTACCGTGAACACAAGAGGAGTTTAGATTATGACTGTAATAAGTATAGGAACCTCCTGTCAGATAAACCACACCACTCTGTGATCATGAGGTGGTGGGCTTTGTTGAGGTTTTGGTCTTCTGTTGTGGTCGCTTTGTACTTCATTGCTATTCTTTTTTTTTTTTTTTCCCTAAGATTACCATGACATTCTCCATCACTCAACCTCTTCTCTCTCTCGCCTTTTTCTTTGCCCTCCAGAGTCTGATTTCAGTTAATGACTTGAATATGAGCAATAACCAGAGCTACATACTGTCCTTTGATTTTCTCAGGCTTAAAGCTGCCCTTATGGTCCCTCTGTTCTTATAAACTCGTCTTTCTATACCTCATTTTAACTTGAAAGAAGTTCTAACCTGCTTTTTTTGTATCGCTTGGCACGCAGGCTGGTTGGAGACTCTTGAGTTTTGAGCGATCATATGTGTTTACACCCACACGTTTTGCACAGATGCACCAAAGTACACGACCACACGCACAAACACGAGAAGAAGTCTGGGTGCACTTAGACACACATGGAACCTGACAATCTGATTTTCTGTCTGTATACACACACACACACACACACACACACACACACTATCTTCTGCCCTTCTACCTCCACACACACACACCCCTCCTCTCTTCCCCCATTTCCTAAACCTCAAACACCCACACATTGACTCTTGATTCAATTAAACCACAGTCAAGTCTGGATTGTGACATATACCCCCATGGAGAGGAGTGGGAGATGTGTGCGTTCATCTGTGTTCTGTGGGTGTATGTGTGTGTGTGTGAGTGTGTGTAGGCAGATTATTACTCATGTTATGGGGACCCAAGTATGTTTAGAGACAAAAAAGCAATCAAATAATTGCATTTTAAGGGGGCTTATGGTTTGGTTTAGATTCAGATTAGGGTTGGAGTTGGGGGCAGGCAAGTACTACTAATGATAAAGTTAAAAAGAAGTCTCCAGACAATGAATGTAAGTCAATGTAATGTCCTCTGAAGTCATGAAAGCACTGCTCTGTGCCCAAAACTCTTACTACTTAAAGCCATAGCTCGAGAGAGAAAATTGTGATTCTCATTTCAGCCAAAATATCAATGATATCTGTAAGTATAACTCAATACAGTTGTTGTATTATACTTGCTTATAATAAAGCGCTTATCTCACAGGTAGCTCAATTGAGAGAAAAAAAAAGGCTTAAAGTCTGAAGTACGACTCCTGTCTCCCTTATGTGAGCAGTGAGATTTTCCTCTGGGTTAGCGTTAGGTTTAGGTACAGATTAGGGTTGGAGTCGGAGGCAGGGAAGTGCCATTGATGATTAAGTTAAATCAATGTAAGTCAATGTAATGTCCTCTGAAGTCATGGAAGTACAACTGTGTGTGTGTGTGTGTGTGTGTGACTCAGGAAACTTCGTGACCTCCTTTGCCGCGGACCTCCCTGTTCATTGTGATAATGGATGAGTGACCTCTGACCCTGTAATACATTCTGTGGCTCCCCTTACTCAGCTGCTCCCTGTCTTTCTTTCTCCTCTGATTTTTTTTTTTTTTTTTGTTATTTCTCTGCTGCCTTGTCTATCCGTCTCCCTGTCTCACTCTCAATCTCTCTTCCCTAATGAGACAGGGACTGTCCTTCCTCTGGGGGAAAGAGGTCAGCGCCCCAGACGTACACACATGCACACACACACACACACACACACCAGGATAAACACAGCAGAGACATGGATGGCACACATGCATACACATGCAGATAGGACACATGCAGACATGAACACATCCGTGCGGATAAAAGGACAAACCCCCACCAACACTGCTACTGCCACACACACACACACTGACCCAGAAATCCCATCTCTATTATGCAGAATATCAGTTAGCTGATGGTAGAGCTGATTATGCAGCTACCCTCTGCTAGCCCACAACTCCCTGGTGGATATCTGCCTTTAAAACCCCAATCCCAAATGTCTTTTTAGCATATCAATAGAGAATTATATATTCCTAAACAGTAGGACTTGCATACATACAGCTTTTCACAACTTTCTCATCTCATCATGTCACAGTATGAGCCTATTTTAAAAAAAAAAAAGAAGAAGGTAAATTTAGGCAAACATTTCTCACAAAAAGCATCCAAAAGTAACATTTAGCTGTCACACTGATGTAAAGACTACAGAGGTTTCCCGTCATGGTGTGTTGCTCCATCTATCAGCATATATTTTATAAATATTGTATAAGCAAGTTCACATATGTTATTTTCTGAATTATAATGAGTAAAAAGTACAAGTTTGGCAAAGTCTAGAATGCAAAACTGTATTTCTCTTTAGCCTGGTCCTTGGTTATGTCAGTGGAATCCACATTTTGTGACATTTGATGATGCTCAACTCCTTAATCACCCACAAATATCAGCCTCTGTGCCAGCACTAACATAGAACATTTCCTATCATAGTATGTAATGTTGAGTGAACAGTCCAACAATGTCTTTACAGTTTAATCAGCACAGCAACAATGGGCATCCACTTAAAAAAAAATCGATCTTAAAAAAGTTAATGGTACAAGATTGTTTACATAAAACTTTTATTAGATAAGTCAGCCATGAATATTAAAGAGCACTGCTGTAAAAAAAAAAAAAAAAACTTCAGATCACTGACTGAGATTTCTGTTGCACATGGGGGTGGCAGCGGCTCAGCAGGTAGTGCAGGTCAGCCGCTAATTGCAGGGTTAGTGGTTTGATCCCCTGCGCCTCTTGGCCAGTGTGATTTCAGAGTGAGGAAAGAATATTTCTAGTCCTCCTACTATCCACTTTTCACCCTACTTAAGCAAATTTTAATGAGTATAATACCAGCTTTCTTACTTTTTGATATTACTTGTGGCTACATAGTGAGTGCAGAAGAATTATCGTGGCAAACTGGAGAAATAAAAATGGGGGAAAAAAAAAAAAAAGAAACGACAGATGTCACATAAATGAAACTTCAGAAACAATAACCTGACAGTCAATCTTCCTTTACTGCATTCATGTTAAATTTAAAAAAAAAAAAAATTGAAATCTGTGGGACAATGTGAGCGAGTCAGCAGCAGCACAGTAACTAACTTCAGATCACTCTCCAAATACATTGGCCCGACCAGGTCCCAGAGGGCTGGAGTTATGGATCGGTGCAGTGTAGAGGTGAGGAGTAGTGACCCTATGAAAGATTGCTTGCTAAGCAAATAAGGAAAGTAATCTGGGCGTGCGCATGTGCACATGTGTGTCCTTATGTGCGTGTACACATGCCATATGCTTGCATATTTGTCTGTGCTTATGTGCCAGAGCATGTCTGCAAATGTGCGAGTGTGTTTGTGTGTGTGCTCACAAGGAGATACGAATGTGGTCCCTCATGCAGTTCAATCATAATACTATGCATTGCCATTCTGCATGTTTTAGCTTGGTAATTGAAAGGCCATCTGTGGTCTACTGGGGAGGTTTAGTAAAGGGTAAACTATGAGGCTCATTATTTTAGGAGAAGGAAGCCCTCAGAGGCCAAAACAAATTAGTTTGTGTCCAGTTTAACCTTCAGAAAACTCAATTACTGTAGGTAAGGTGTATGTATGTGCAGTGTTCACGCATGTTCTTTGGGAGTTTGTGCAGACTTGCATGCATGTTCTCAAACAGGAATAATAAAACAATGTCAAGTTGACCCATAGTTCCGGGTAAACAAAACCAGGTCCCACTTTGTCAAGCACACAATACAGTCTTAGCCAAAACTTTATCCAACAACACACACGGGAAAAAAAAGGAGAATTGATAACACACAGTGAGGGTCTTTCTGTGAGTGCCTGCATTTGTATGTCTGCAAGGTCTATAAACATGGAAGCAGACATGACCTGCATGTCTCAGCAGTTTCCTGTGTAAGCTGAGCTCTGTGTGCGAGTGTCCCAGCGGTTCTGCTGTCACTCCTCGGGCCTGCAGAACAACCCTTTTCACTCTATTAGCGTGTCTCAATGTCTGCACGCCCAGCACATGCGTTTCTGCCTTCACATGACTGTGAGTTTCCATCTGTCTCCTGTCACCAGCAATCCTCTCTGCACCATTAGGACCCGTTAGGATCAAGGGTCATTTCTTGAGAGGTCAAAGTTTACTCTTCTAAAAGGTGAAAAGTCAGCAGGGTTAGGTTTGGTGTGAGGTGACATTGAACAAGCACACAGCTGCAGCTCCCACACCTTTGGGGACTTAACAGAACATCTCACTTGAGAAGCAACCAAAATATTGGATATAAAGACATACTGCATTTCTTGTAAATAAGTGACGTGGCATGGGAAGTTACCCAGAAGAACAAGTGCACATTTAAGGCACAACTCACTTTAATGTGGCTGAAATTATTTTATACAAAGCCAAATCTCTGCTAGCGTGATTATATGCTTATTCTGTTTTAGGCAATATATTATTGGACGGAGGAATGTCAGCCGAAGGAGAAGGTCATTATGAAATGTATTGATTCCTGATGTAACGTCCCCTCTGGTACATCTTGTGTACCCTGTTACTGGTCTGTTTTTTGATAATAATTAAATAAAACCAACAAATATTTAGCCTGTTTTTGTGGTAACTTGAAGGATAGGAATCAGCAAAATTAAATCACTTCAAAATAGGGACAAATTACATTGAAACTCCATTTGATTCCAACACAAATGTGCGGAAATGACATTACACCTTAAATTAAAGCAAGATTCTTTCATTTCATTCAATATTTTACTGAATATTTGCTAAACTGATTTCAAGGATAAATTAAAGGACATTTGAACTCTTAGACTACGGGATTGCTACAAAAATTGTGCATTCAAAACATTCTCAAAGAGATGAGACCGTCCGGTAACAGGGGGGACATTTGATCCACATGAAAAGAATTTAGTAAAATTATTAAACAGAAATATCCTGAGCTGGACCAATATAGTTTTCTTATAGTTTAATCAGTCCTCCTGCAGGTGAAATAAAAACATCAGGAAAAAATCTTGCTTTTTTTTGGATGGAGTTTACAGACTTAAATGGCACCAAATCGTAGGAATGACCCTACTACTTAAAATACATGTTAATCATGAATATATAACATAAACATGAAGTTCTTATAAATACATGATAACATCATGTCTGTGTATGAGTATATGCCTTGTTGCTCTGTAGATGATTTGTCTTGTTTTGGCAATGGAACAACCAGTTGAACATTTTGAGTTAAGGTTGGATATGAATGATCTGAAAAATGGTGCCACGATGTTTCTACGATCCAACCCCTCTTAGTCAAGATAGATAGTTTTTTACATGGGCAGAGCTTCAGCAGATGTGGCCTCAGATGATGGTGGAACGAGAGTCCCACACTTATCTGATGGTGATTCCTGGGGTACAGCTTCTGGGGGTTTTGCCTTGGATGATTCTGATTGGCTAAAAGCGCTGTCAATCTCATTTTGGTAGCTATCGCTATATTCTATTGGCTCTAACGATTCGAAGGAGTTGTCAATCACCAAAATCGACCATCACGCACAGGACGGGTAACACAGACAGCAGTCTGGTTGGATTTTAAAAAAACAAAATAACTGCTGTGTTTGGATATATTGAACACCATTAGTGAAATTCAAGTGAAATATATAGTTTGTATAACTTCAGAAACTTCAGATGGTCACAAGTGTGCAAAAATGTGACCTCGCCTGAACTGTCTGGACTAAAAACTTTGTAATTTTGTTCTGCTTCACTTTATCAGAGTCAGCCTTTGCAGAGAGAACGTTCACATATTGTGCTTTGATTTGGGAGAGGTTTAGAGCTGCAGCTGGGTCATTACAAAGAGATCATTATCCTGAAAGTGCTTTTTTTTATTTAGGCGAACCTGAAATTTTTTAATTTGTGTGTGTGTGTGTGTGCCATCTACATTTACTTTTAACCAGTAATATATATGCTGATATTTACACATCTGAACAAATCTTACAAGTGTTCCTTTTATTATGACACAAGAATTATTCAAATAGACCTTGTGGTTGCAGTGTGATTGTAAGCAAAGGCCTGAAAAATAGCCCAGGGCTTAACAGGTTAAGGAAAAAGGTAAAGTTAATATACAAGACGAATGAATTACTTACAATATGTTGCCATGACAACATTACAGCCCCAATATTGAGAATGTAAACATTTGTGCTACTGGTAGTGTAAAATACAGAAAGTCATGCTCACCATAACCCTGCCTTCCAACAGACCTGCCCCATACACAATGGCATGAAATTTAACAAGTTTGATCTCCATCAAGTGCTACTATGGTGCTTCATTTTTCCACTAATCAACTTCTGCCCTCAGAATAATTTTAAACAATATCCATATTTCTGGACATTAGCACCTAAACAATTGTTAAAGTATATTGTAGTTGCTGAATCATCTGCTTAACACTGTGAGTCTCCTCCCACTGTCCTGGCGCAGACTGTTCTGGCTGACCTCAGGAGGCAGCTGGGAGAGCTGTCGGCTGATATAGTTCACCTGGGTCTTCAAGGCTATTAAAAATGGCCCATGTGCTCACTCTTGTCTCCCCCTTAATTCCGCTTTGCCTCCTCATATCTTCTCTACAACACATATGACACACATCCACTACATTTCTGAGTTCCCATGCATGTTAACTTTTTGTTAATAAACTCGTAATCCTCGTGTTGACACTCTGTCGTGACATATTATAAGAACAATAGAGATCTCAGGGAGGAACAACGAGGCACAAATGCTTTAAAGATGACTCATTTGTCTTGTGTCAGTCTGCACCGAAAAAGAAAAGAAAAACTTGAAAGGGGAGGAAGTTCAAGTTCACCCTGAAATTAAGGATAGGGGCTGCTTGGCTTACATACACAGACATCTGTTAACATCCGCACTCAAACACACCCGTGCCCTCGCACTAAAACACTGCACACACACACTGTCCAAACAAATATTTCACACAGGCACCAAGTCAACCTATTCACCCAGCCTCGGCAGTTAAAAGCAAAGTTTTCCCCTCCAGCTAAACTCAAGCCTGGCCATAACTGACTCTGTGCTTTCAAGTTATTTTATTGAATTCCACTTCGCTGCTGTGTTTTTTTATTGTTTTTATTTTGTTTTCTGTACTGCTGCATTCTGTTTGGTTGTGTGTGAGTTATACAGTATGATATCTTGGGAAGACCAGTGAAATAAATGTCATTGAGTGCAGATGCATTGCTCACCATATGCTTTGTTTTCTAATTGTGTTTACTGCTGTCTCAGTTGGGATGTTTGGGATAAAGAGACGTGGTTATGACAATCGAACCACAATGCTTGCAGTAGAACTAATGGAATAGCAAAGATGACTCCTCCAGTGAAAATGAAATAGTTTTACCTTGTTCATATGTCAATACTGTGATATTTTTTGACATATTTCTTTGAGCCACTCACAATTGCACTGAGTGGAGCTAAGCAGCCCAGGATGCAGCAATGGTGTCCTTGCAAAGTAGTGACGGGGGAATTGTTTTTCTTTATGCATGTAAGGAGGCAAGCGCTGTCATTAAAACGATGAATTCACTGAAATAACCCAACAAGCCAATCATGTAGGCTGCTGCTCGGACGGTTGCTGTTGTTGTTGTTACCTGTAGCAAAAGGGGATTTTGAAAACAGAAACACACAAATAGTGGAAGGGAATGGGAAAGCTGTATGAAATGCACGGCGGACATAGAAGGTTTATTTCCAAAGTCTACATCCAGCAAGTTAGACTGGATAATTTACTCCAACATTTCTTATTGTGTAGCGTAGAGTAGTTTTAGTGTTTGAGCAGTCACAGGTGAGCTGCTGTGCCCGAGAGGGAGAAGGTTAGTGAAGGAAGCAGTGGGGACTTATAGATTTGCACATCCTTGAGTTACAAGGCATTTCAAGGAAGTATAGGATTTTTTATTTTTTTAAACTAACTTTGATGCACAGAGATGAGTTTTTAGGGGGTTAATCATTCTATACAGCTGACCACAATGCTCTCTCTGGCTACAGCTGCACAGATGGGTCATGGGCTTCGTGATATCATTGGAAACAATGTGGGAAAAAAAGACCAGATAATAAGTCACTATTGCACAAATATATATCACAAATGAATGTATGACTGTACATACCGTATACAGTATGAATACTACTGCCCTATACGCATTCAATTCTCCGAACAAAAACGCAGCGCCTTAAGGAGGCTAATATAACACTATGGATAGATACAGTACAATCCAGCAGGGAAGCTGCTTTTCTTCATTATTATATTAGCAGGAGCCGTGGTTGCCAAGGCAATACATTATCCTATTTGTGGTCATTTTATTGAATGGACAAAAGTCAGTTGCACGTACATAGTTAGTGATAAATAGTAATGGTATTGGCGATAATCAGCAAAAATCTTTCAATAACAATTTACTTCAATCTGTGTTTGCCACACTGGTGGATCACTCCGGTCTTTTTCCAACATAACATATTTGTCCTCCTACAAACTACGATATAAAATACAGAGACAGGTATAGATGGCAAAACAATTGAAATACAGGCTGTAATAAAGCTTAGTATTTGCTCCCTCTAGTTAATGTCAGTTGTACCTCTGAACCATGCTTGATCAATCTTGTTGCACATTCCTTGATAGTCGAGTTGTGCTTGTTCCACCCTGAACTACACGTGTTAGAGAAAATCACTAAACCACTAAATTTACTCCCAGCCCACAAAAACACAACCCCCCTGGACCCCCTGGGTATGTGGATGTGCATATGTATGAATGCATGTCCATCTCCCCGTTTGAGCAGGATGTGTGAGGTCAAAGGAGAAGGTCGAAGGTCAAAGCCTGACTAAATAATTACCAGATACTCTTTCCAGCAACACACACCTATATGACTTGTTATTTCTGAAATGCCTGGACAGTGTCTTCCTCTGTGACCTCCTTACACAAAAAACACACTTGAACATGCTCTCTTTCTCCGCCCGTCTCAGTGGCACTCAGACACCCACCAACCCACCCTCACACATATAATGCTGCAGCCAGAGAGTTTGTCCCACTGACAGGCTATCAGTCAGGAAACAGAGGAAGAAAAGGAGACGAGAGCAAGGGAGCAAGAGAGGCAGGGTGTCTAGATTTAGCCTGTCAGTCTCAAAAGGTCAGAGGTTGCCATGAAAGCCCACTGACATATATGCACACACATATGTGTGCGTACTTACACACACACATACAACAGTGTTCATCAAAACAAGGTCAGAAGTGGAGGGCAGACAGCTGGCTGGGTTTACAGAGAGAAAGAGAGAGAACAGACAGCTGGGGAGTTTTACTGGTGTCTGCCCTTTAAATAGAGTCTGGAAGAAAGTTTAAAGAGGGCACAAGTGAATGTTTATAGCAGGGCAAAGAGGTGCAAGAACTTATTTCAGTTGTTCTGAGTGGACTTGTTATCAATAACACGCCCTCAGGAATTCATAGGCACTTTGTTGGAGGAATAATTTGATCAGCAAAAAGAAGCAGTTAAACATGCAATAACGTAATGGGATCAGAGAGAATAGAAACCTTTTGTGTTGATATTTTTGCCACAAGCATCGCACAGATTAGCCCTGTTTTCCTGTCATGCTTTGTAAACTGCTAAAAACAGAGGAAGGAAGCAGGTAAAACAAAAACACTCTGCGTGCCAAATCCTCTGTTTTTGACTTCATGCGACTGTCACACACCTTCTAATCATCCAGATCAGTCTAGACCAGGACACGCCAATTCACCTCCTGTCTCTGGACTGAAAATCTCCCGTCCTTTTAAGTCCACACCCGGGTAATTAGTGCCATTAAGAAAAGACATGGACCCGAGTGGCATGTATGCACACACACACACACTCACGGACAAATTGGTATATCGGCACACTTAATCACTAATCACACAATCTGCACATGTTCACAAACACCAAATGTGTCATGCTTTCAGACAGGTAAGGTCACACACACAGACGTGCACTTCCTCTGGACTCCCACCAACCATATGGCCTCCTGCTCAGGTATCAGTACTCAGCAGCTCTGGGCAGAGTAAATGAGACCTTGATTGTCTCTGACTGCTGGAGAATGTGGCTGTGAGGGAAGAGAGAAAAGAGCGGAGATCATGTGGAGAGAAAGGATAAAGGATTTTGTTGTACTTTCTGACTTTAATGAAGGTGTTTGTGGTGCATTCTCAGAACTGCCTTCAGCACTGGCATCGAAATATCAGAAGTCTTGACAACACAGATTTAAAGTTTAGGACCTTTTTTGTGATTCTTGTTGTTCTGCTCTTTGTCAACCAGTGTGCGGCACAGTGACATTGTTTCCTGTTATTTTCATTTACTATCAGTTCAGTCACTGTAGGTGGTGCTCACTGCATTATCTGTTCAGGGAAGAGGTAGATATGCTGTGGCTCTCAGATCTGTATAAAATACCTACTTGTCATTGCCATGAAATCTAAACTTCCAGTTGTCTGAGTTTGTCTAAAATGGTCCTGTATGTCACTCTGCATCAGTTTTGTTTTCCAAGTGGGATTTCTTTTCATAGAGTAGCACTTTCACCTGCAGGGACCCCACACGGTGTCCCAAACCCAGAGGATGGAAAAGCCTGAATAACATGACCACTCGCTACAAAATAAGAAGCCAGGCCAGACAGAACAACATGGGTAGTCAAGGTAGAGCAGCCAAGTGGGGTAAAGAAGAGGACTGGAGGATAAAAAAATAGAATGGAGTTGAGCATGTGGTCAACACAGCAGGAAACCCAGTGGTCATTTCACCCATGGACACACACACATACACACACAAGCTGATAGACTTACTGATAAAATGAAAGATGCATGGTCAGCCAAACATGGAGACAAACAGCAAGATAGGCCAGAAGCCAGATGAACAGATACGGATGCATGCAGACACACACACACACTCACACACACACATGCATACACAAAAGCACAGACAGACAAACTGGTCATCGCGGCCAGACAGGCTGACTGGGTTTTGCCTGCGGGGATGATCAAGGGAACGCCGGGATACACTGTGATTTGTCTCACTAATGTTGTGCTGTCTCGCTCATTTTTTTTTATTTTTTCAAACCTACAACTCATGTAAGAGTAATGCCTTCCTTCTCGTTTTATATTATCATCTAATCTCTTAACCTACCATTGATCTTGTCCAGAAAAGGTGAATAATAAGTGAGGGTTTGCGTGTTTAAAAATTCAACAAAACGTACACTCTACAAAAAAACAAAAAGCCTTCCACTTGATGCAATATAGGTATAACGTAGGTACCAGGTGAATACTGAAGCAATGCCTGGGTTAATATTACATTTACAACACCATTTATATTTTTTAATAGGCTGTGTCAAGTACGCTACAAAAAACATCCATCTTAACAAGTAATTTCATCACACATTCAGCCTTCAGTCTGTGTGGGACTATTTCACTGCTACACCTGCCTGCAACACAGTTTCTAATAAAACTCAGTCCCGTCCCACAGGACAAGTAGACACATATTGCCCTTATGGATCATTTTAATCTAAAAAATGCTAATGCGGTTGCTCAGCTGTGTATTACACAGACTTATTAGACATTTTTTTTAAATCGCACCAACAACATCCAAAGGTATTTGGAACGAAAAGTTGATATAATGATTACACATCATGTCCGTATTGCGTAGTTATCTAATTAGATTTACTAAAAACAATACATGGTTAGGCCAATCAATAATAGTAATTAAATTTCACACAAAAATCATGCCGCAATGACAATGATGATCGCATTCTTTAATAAATGCACCGCTTGGGTTTCGTCCATTAACTCCTGAGGCTAAAATCCCCTCTGAGTTCTCCTAATGGGGTGAAATGATAATAGTGACTCCCAGAGCACTTTCCAATTTAACAGGAACTTTGAATAATATGTGGATTGAAGGTAAAAAAAAAATTAAAGCCGTTTTGTACTTGGTTGAAACAAATCTCTTTATTGGAAACAGAAATAATCCAAACAGCAGTCCAAGTTGATTTGTTTGTTTGCAGTTGCAAGCTGAAGGAAGAAAAAAAACCTACTCTAGCATCCTTGCTGTGCGTGAAGTCAATGAACTTGTGATGTGATTAACACAAGTTCAACTACAGGCAGCAAACTGATGTGAAGCACATCTGCACTTCAGAATGTCCCAAATGGACTTTAAAAAGACGAGGAAGAGGAAGAAGAAAGGCGATACTAAGGGAAAATAAGGGAATCTTGAGTTTCTAATGAGTTTTTGGTTCAGTCAGAGGCTGAGCTACACACAGATGCACTCCCACACATTGGGTTGGTGCATATGTTACCAGCTAGCATACAGCTAACATCTGTGTGCAGATACCATGGCCATAGTGATAAAATAAAGGGTGTGCAGATTCTATCTTAAACCATGTGAGGCCCCCTATTTGAGCACAATCTTTATGATCTTTATTGTAGATCATTGTCCCATATTTTACATACTTGCTGCAGAGCTACGCCGCCTCAGAAGAAACGATTCAAGCTCCAGTCAGTGCAAAATCGAAACGAGAAATCGAGAACTGCGCAACAAGAGAACCGTTATCTGTGTATACATGTTCATCTGAGCCAGACTATAATAGTGCATTATTACAATGTGGTGTGACAATCCAATCTGATGGCAGTAAAAACTCCACCTAACCACACTGGGAGTGGAGAGATTGCATGCAAACGCCTTCTCTCTTGCTAAATCGGGCGAGGGGAAACGACGCGTTGCACAATGATTCTGTTGTATTATTAGCTCCCTCGGAGGAAGCTACAATTGTCGGATCAGACTCCAAAAAAAAGAGTAAAGTAAGTCTGGGAAAATATCAGCTTCCTGCCCATGGCTTCAGGGTTTTGCCTGAGTAAGTGTTTGCCTCTGACTTTCTGCCTTTCTCACTGTTTCACCCACTTTCTTACCCCGCTTCTCCCTCTTTCTCCCTCCCCCTCCTCTCTCCACAGTTATTTGGCCGGCTCCTTGTTTACTCAGATCAAACTTGTCAGGGAAAGTCAAGTGAGTTTAAAGAAACACCAGCACACATTTGCGCACATAGAGACCCACACTGATCAAAATTAGCTGGAACGAAGGCACCACAAAACATCAGTGCTAAAACACAGACTTGCACCAGGATCAGATTCCCATTCGGTACGCCAGCGATGACTGCTGTAATTTATGCTGACATAAATAAATCATTGGAATCCGTGTGAGAGTGTGCACATGGGAGATGAGAACGAGAGGAAGTAAGGATGGCTGAGAGAGAGTGATAGCGAAATGAGAGACAGTTAGCACGTTATCGATTATTGTTATTAGTATTTGTATTTGCTCTAATGGGCTGTTTTGGTTTTCCAAAAAGCTCCTCTCAGTCTGTAGCACTCAGCTTCAGCAACAAGCTCTCAGAGGAGACAGAGAGAATGAAAGAGAGAGAGAGAGAGAGAGAGAGAGAGAGAGAGAGAGAAGGGGGGAATGCAAGGACATCTCCTTCCAACTTACTCTGGTTCTCTGGTTGGTAGCCAGTGTGTATATCCCCAGGGCTGCACACACTATCTGTCTGACCTCAACTGAACTCAACCCAGCTGCAACAGTAGTCTCAGTGCTGATGATGTGGAGGCTGAAAGGGAGGAGAGCTAAAGGGAGCAGAAGAAAGAAGGCTTGGGGGAAAAGAAACTCATTCCCTTTACATGTTCCTGGTGGAGATGATGATAAACCCAAGACATCCCCTTTTATAACATTACAGTAAAAGAAATTTCATCAAATTAATACAACTCAAACGGAGTCAAACATCAATAAAACAGTGCGTTAGCCATTTGCTGCGATTCAGTATTAAGCTATATTAAGAATACATTTCAGTTCAATGCCTCGTTAAAACTATGGCTGAAACCGACGTGATGACATGAAAAATGTATGCTCAACATTCAACTTTCTCGCTGAGAGTCAGACGAGAAGATCAATACCACTCTCATGTCTGTATGCTAAATGAAGCTGCAGCCAGAGGCATGTAAGGATAGCTTAGCTGAAAGCCTGGCTCTTTAAAAGGTGAGAGAAATCCAAGCAGCAGCACCACTAAGGCTCACTAATTAACACATTATAGCTGATTTGTTTAATCTATATAGTTTCCCTTGTTTCCACCTAGAAAGCAAATAAACATTCTCCCTCCAAAAAAAAACTATTTCTTAAAACTAAATTCGAATCCTGTTGCATTGAATAATGTTCCATCATTCTCTCAGTTGCCATAGCTCATAGAATTAAGTTGTTTATTTCCTTTACTGAAATGTCTGCACAGCCACTCCTCTTCCAATAACCACAAGCTATATAGCCTTGGCAATGCTTTTTTTTTCCCCCAAAAAAAGGATAATAAGCCATATGCTAAAATGAGTTTAATTTGAAGACAACATAGAGAGACAACTGAAAGACTGAAGGATGAGATGGCAAAATGAGAGAGAACTACTCCGAGGGAACGAAGGAACAGCCAGAGAGCTCAGATGCTGATGGAGGATGGAGTGGGATGGAAGGGCAAGCAGAGAGGGAGGGAGAAACAGCAGGGAAGACATGAAAGAGAGGGAGAAAGATGCGGAAGGAAAGGCGAGTGGGTGTTCGTAAGGGTGAGACACAGCGAAGAAAATGATGGAGTTGGCACTGAGGAGCAAAGGTAAAGAAGGGGAGTGATGAATTTGGAGGAAGGGTTCAGCAAAGGCCTTGGATCCAATCAAAAGACTGTTTTTGATTCTGTTTTTCATTTCACCTAAAATAATTTTTCAATAGTCACTTGCTCATTGCTAAGAACCAACCTTGGTCTTTGAATAGGTACTTGTTTTGAGCAAAACACTTCTCCCTGGCCCCTGGTGAACTGTGCGAGCTCGCTGCAGCTGGAGCTTTGGGGAACCCGGCGTTGTGGGATTAGCTGACTGTGTTTCACGCTGGCAAAACCATGAAAAATTATTCAGGCTACTGGAGATATGGTTTCGAGCTAGACACCTGATTGTTTAACATTGCTCGAGATATTTAACCCCACTGGTGATGGAGCAGGACCAGATTTTGGCTGCAAGAATAGAATAATTCAGTAAAGTAACCTTACAATTTTTGAGGGATTTTATTTACTGGCTGATGTTTGAAATAAAGCTTAGTTGTAAATATTGGTTGGTTAAGTTAGACTAAACTGTCATGTCATAAGAAATGAATTAAAAATCAAGATTAATCATATACCTATATGTGTTGTAGCACTGAATATACACAGGATAGCTTTCATAACTATGACTTATTTTCTTTGCATCACTTGTATCCTATCAAAAATTTAAAATGTTTGCAATTTTCTCCGTGTGTGTGTGTGCGCGAAAAGCTGACTTTGACAGCTCATTGGTTGTTTCTGGGAAGAATTTTCCTTCAAAGCTTTCAAATAATGCGGTGGGACACTGAAAGCCAGGAGAAGTATTGACAGCAACCATCATAAATATATGATACATTACTAGATGAAATTATAACTGAAATTTCAGCTTGGTACACACCAGTTCTCTCAAGAAATAAAATATTGATCAGGATTGATATCGAGGGTGTGGGTATTACAAAAAAAAAAGAAAAGAAAAAACTGTTTTACAACCTGTGTGAGATCTCAGTGGTAGCTCTGTTTACAAGAAACAAGCAAGAAACACTTGCAAAAAAAAAAAAAAAACACACACACACATACAAAAAAAACAAAAAAAACGCTCACATATACAGAGCTCACAGGTGCACAAGGTCACACCAAATGCGTGAAGTGAAACAAAATTCCTCAGAGATGCTTATTTTTCAGAGGCTGACCAGAAATGCTCAACAGTAGCTCGACGTGCGCACATTTCCTGTAAGCGCGTAAACAAACGTATAACTGTCTTTGAAAAACGCTAACAAATTCAACGTGAGCTTTATCTCAAAAACACAAACTTGTAACTACACATGAAGCTCCTGACAAATGCATAACAAAACCCGCATGTGTCAAGCCCTTCACAAACTCATACATATATGCAAAAGGGTTCTCACATGCACACACGTGCAGTGCGGCTGTTTGCCTCCCACATGCAGTGTTTGTGACGCATAGGAAAAGTCATTAGACCCGCACTTCCTCTCCAAACAGAAGAGAAGGAAGAAAAGACTGTCTTACATGAAACACACAGGAAACGTGTGGGTGACTGCCTGTATATGTGTGTGTGTGTGTGAGTGTGTTGGATTGTGTATTTGTATGTGCATGTCTTGCGGTCTGAAGTTCTGCCCTTAGGGTTGGTGACCAAGGTCTTGTAATTGCTTGCCTTTGATTGCTTTCATTGAGTAGACTACAGCTACAATTACAACCAATTAAACCACTCAGATAAGGGTTGGCTTGCTCAGCAGACAAAGTTGCAGACCAAATGATCTTGTGGGTTCAGCATTTGTCCAAACCCTCTTTCCCCTTAATTCGCACTTTTGGACTTGACTAAATTAAGCCAAAATTGAAAATACCCACAATAGTTACAAATATGTAACAATATACAATGTGTACATCACAAAGCTGCCTTTAAAGGTTTGTTTATTGCAACGACACAAACTAATGGCAGATTTGTACACATGCTTAAACACATGACAAAAGGTTGTTGTGATGTTTCTGGCTTGTGCACTACACCATGCTTGGCGAGTTTCACGAGTTTCATTTCTCTCCGCGAAAAAGGTACAAACAGTTAGAGCTTCTGCTTTTCGATGGAACTTACGGTTCTAATTGTGTAACCAATCACTTGACGTACCAGGGCGAGTGTGTGCCTTTGCTCGTGTGTCTTCCTATGCGGGAGATATCGTTTTTGCATAACGTCCAAACCAGCACTTCCTTATGTTTCTGACTGTGTGTGGGTGTTTATCTGCATCTTCAATCAGCATCAACAGTTTGTGGTGTGCCTCTCTGTATACAAATGTACTTTAGGTGGTATGTGTATGTGATCTACTGCAGCACTGTAAGAAAATGAATGAGTGAAGAAGAGGTACAGTATCGGAGCTTGTGTAAATCCAAAACAACAAAGACAGGAGGGGAGAAAAAGATGGAGGGAGACAGAAGGTGAATCCTGCGGTTTGGACATCTGCAGAAACTCAATCACTTGGTGGCTGAAGGTGGAAGTTTTACCTGCCTACACACACATTTACAGTGCACCAGAGACAACAGAGACAGATGAAGGACAGCTTTTCTGACTTTTTTTTTTCTTTCCTGGAAGCACACCCTCCCTCAAACACACACACACTCACTCATATACACACCCCAGTGGATTCATTTGGCCACTCTGCCTCTCTGCCTTCCTCCGCCACCAACATCTGTCACCTCAGCAGGATCCAGACAGCTAATAAACATACAAACGTATGCTCGTGTGCATACACAGACACATATTATCTCTATTTCCCTCTCTCGCTCTCTGTCTCTCTCTCTCTCACACACACACACACATCTCCTTCAGTGAAAATAGAAGATTAATTTCGGTGCTTTGATTCTATGTGTCACTATTTTATCACCGTTTCCATGCACACCTGCGCCCACAGCCACCAAACTAAGGCGTCCTAATCTCTGGTATGTTTACTTACTTTTACGATTTCAAGAGACAGAACTATCTGCTGCTACTGATCCTCGTGCAATAATAAACCAGTAGAACTAAGACACCTGTCTCCTAAGATTTCCCAGGGCTATAACTTTCTTCGCTGCTAACAGCAGACAGCACGTGAAAAAAATGGAAGGAGGCCTGTGTGTGCAAGGTTCACCTCTGAATATTGCACACAGAGTTGGAAATCCCCAGCAAACACTTAAAAACATGCAGGTGCTCCTAAACATAATCTTTAACTTTTTAGCTTAAGGGTGATTTCTTTTTCTTTATTGCACTGTTCAAAGAGACTGTTAAAAATTGTTATCTTGGAAATCAGCTTGAAGCACATGTGTCCTTTTGCATCTGGTTATTTCCTTCACTCAGCAACGAGAAATCCAAATATGGAGTAAATATTTGTCTGCATGACAACTAAGTGCTTCACGTCCTTATTAATTTTTATTTTAAATGGAGAGAATACTGTGATGGGACATAATGAGAGGAGATTTCACGTCAACCAAAGAAGCAGCTTGACAAAGAGACACCAAAACACCAAGATTATAAAGCCTTTGAAAACGCTTCATTCTTTCAACAGTAACTTTCTATGTAAAAGTAAATAATCAGTGAGGTTATGGGTGATTACTAGCAGCACATTTAGAAAGTTTTGCTGGTTTGGGGCTGCTCTCAAACTGTCGTTCACTTTTACAGTCTGACTTGGTTTGGTGGGTTTGGGAAATTACAGTAATAGGTCAACATTTCCTGCTTCAAACTGTAAACAACCTACACGGCGGTGTGAAAGTCACATATTGAACTCTTTGAGAACTGCTGCAGTAAAAAAAAAAAGTCAGTTTTGACTGTGAGACTGTGAGAAACCTGTACATAAATAGCTGCATAATAAAGGGGAACTAACAGAGGTAACGCTCGGTAGCATTTTCTCTGCTGTCAGTTACGTTGGGAAAATAGTTTTATATCTTCCAGTCAGGTGTGTAGCTCTGCTGCGTGAAATGTATTTATACATTTGCTTTGCTCCTGTTTTCACAGGAGTAAAAATGCAAAAAAAAAAAGAGTCAAACACTGTGTTCACGTTTAATTACACCGGTGTTGTTCATTATCAACTGTCTAACAGTTTTCAAAATTTGCCAAAAAAAACTGTTAAACTACACCTATAGTACCAGCTTAGCGTGTTTTTATGCGTTCCATATTACCGTCTAATTACATCATAAATATAGGAAGCACAGTTGCTGTAAATTAAAAGCTTATTAGTGTATATTGCCTGTGAAAAAAAAACACATTAGCATAGTGCCTTACCTGGGCAATCCAATTCCCCTGTACGTTCTCATTGTAGAGGTCTGGAGTCAGTGAGGATTCCTCCAGTGTTAATTAAACTGTCTGTCTTGGAGAGAATTAAGGTCGTGATCTCCCAGACCTCACCACTCCCACACTCCCTGAGAAGAAAAGAGAGAAGAAAAGAGACTTAATGAAGGAATAAAAGGATGAAATAGCTTAATGAACCGCCTAACGAGGCCTGCGGCCGTTTAATAAGGGCTTATTAAAGCTTAATTAGAGCAATAATCCAGCTTGTTTGGAGTCATTCAGTGTTGACTTGTGGCTGATTATGTTTTTATGGCAACTGGATAAACAGGGAAGGGTTGACATTCCACAGGAAGGAAGACAAGTTCAACGGTGTGACTGGGTGTGCGCACGTCATCTTCCAAAAAAAAAAAAAAAAAACGATTGAAGGCTTCGAGTGATCCTTCCAATCACACGAAGGCCCTGCAGTCATCATCCAGTCACATGCTGACGTTTGATTTACATCCACCATCTAATTTGA
This sequence comes from Stegastes partitus, assembly GCF_000690725.1. Lineage (NCBI taxonomy): Eukaryota > Metazoa > Chordata > Actinopteri > Pomacentridae > Stegastes > Stegastes partitus. The sequence goes on from NW_007578171.1 coordinate 484,500, forward strand.
ACGCTCTCCCGTCTCCTCCTGAATGTCAAAACACCTACACCCAAAGGCGACCTCAATAAAAATGTTTATTCCAAGGTTCTCTTTGTCAGTCAGCGGTAGCTTCGTCATATATCCTTTCACATCCTTGTGCGAGAGCTTGAGCTCCGAGCACCAGATATGCCACTTAAAGGAAACACATGCTGCATCAGACTGAACCTCTACTTTTGCCCTCATGTGTCGGAACTCACCGGTTTACTGACTAATTACATAACCGCGTGACTACAAGATTCTCCTGTAAAATCCTGCTATTGGATCTCATATAGGCAAATGAGCCACATGCCTCGTATATCCCCCTCATGACTCAGTTGGCAGAGGCATTCACTCGCTGACTGAACCACAATGCATGGTGTTTTCTCCGCAGACTTCAGCGTGACTCGCTTGAATCACGCTTTGAGTCAGCGACCAGGCTACATTGTGCCTAAAGACACATCTAAAGAGAGCGTAAAGTATACAGGACACTTGAGGCAGTCAGTGTTCATTATTCATACAGTGATGCCATCAGTCCTTTGAGTGTATGCCATATCCTGCTGGTATGAGGATGCAAAAACTTTGTTCTCACTGCGAATCGCATCCGAATGATTCATTCGTATCAGTGATTCAGATTGTTAAAGCCCATAGGCCCTTTTATGGACTTCCAGTGGTCCTAACAAATAATGGAGTTACTCATCCTTCTTCCTGTTCATGTGAGGTGCCCCGATCACCCTGCTGAACAACCCTACATCCTGCCATAACATAGCTTTATGAAATGTGGGTTCAAATAAATGAGGTACCACGTGTAGCCGCCCTGACAAAGAGAGGTATTTTGTGCCACAGGATCTAATCGATGCCAAATAATGTCTTGATGTTTCCGCTTACAACTGTTGTCATTCTATGTTATATTCTACGGGGTGGTGTATTAAAATATACACAATGGATGCCAGATACACAAACTGGGACTTTATCAGTAGAGCTTTATGATGATTTTTTAAACCACACTTGAGGAGAAAAATAATGACATTATTAAGATTGATATCGTGTGTTTGTAGGGTGGTTGCTGGGCAAAATCACCTAAACATCTGTACAGAAATGTATGGAAAGAACTGACACATGTACAATATACCGTGTAGGACTCACACCTTTCGAGCATTGTGCTGGTGATTTCTGTAATGTTCTGGGTGCTGATCCAGGAGTTCCACACACATCTCTTTGACATAGTTGGCATTACCAGTAGGATTCATTTTACCCATCGCACACATGGTTTCAATTTATCACACCTGAATGATTCCCTGAAGCAACCGATGACAGGTGAACCTTTGCTTCCTGGATTTTACACGTTAGACTTTTAACCTTGAGCTCTCCAAAGAGGTTCTAATTTTTCAAATGCTTTCGACCCTCTCCTCCCCACCCCCCATCCCTTTTTTTTCAAATTTTTTTTTTATCAGTTTCAAGTTTTACACTGAGCTTCCACTGTCTGGGAATTATGTAATTTAGCCAGAGGGCAGACTGAAGTCACTCTCCACAGGGTTATTAAGCGATCTTAGACATTACCGTGTAGATACACTTGAAACATCGCAGTGGGATGTGTGACAGCATCTCGTGAAGTCGGTTTTTGAACCTTCACAGTCACAGTTCACGGGCCGTGTCTCTGGCACGTCTGCCGCTCTGCCGTAACACAATCGCTTCCATTCATTTCCAGAACGCCAAACAGCTGGTGATTTTTTTTTGCAGAAGGGCTAACGGTTTCCATCTTTGCCATATATTTTCCCTCTTCTAGACACATGTCAATTTTATGTCAGAGGATTAGGGATGGCAGTTATTGTTCTGCAGCGTGTGAATGATGTCAACTTTCCTACGGGGTCTTTTTCTGCGAGATCTAGACGGCAAAGCGGCTGACAAATCCTGCGAAGATGCCAACACATCACATCATTTACACAACTAGTTCCCTGCTCTTCAGCTCTGTCAGTTATACAATAGAGAGTTATAGGGGGGGAAAAAAGGAATGATGTCATCTTTCCAACAGGGCTTTAAATCTCGGAGTTATTATGCTGCTGCACTGAGCTTTGGGAGATGATGATGATGATGGCGGTTGGTGCTGATGATGGTGCTGGTCAGTGCAGTGGTCATAGTGGTGATGACAATGGTGATGTAATCTTCCCTAAAGCTTTTTCCCTTTTAGTTTAATAACAAGAGTAGCTCGCCACTTCTCCTTGGATAGAGCTGTAAAGAAGCAGTGCACATATGACTTCATCTTTTTTTTTTTTACTTCTTTTAATCAAACAAAAGTGTTGTTAAATGGTGTGAACGGGGGAGGGGGGTACGTCCAGTTGTAATAAGTAATGTACCTATTAATATTAATACTGTTAACTCACCACAAATTGGAGGAGAAATGAAGTTTGCTTTGAATTATTACACATTTTGTTGCTGTTCACCAGATAGGCAAATTCCACTCACATCAAATGGCTGTTCTCCATCACACAGCACACCAAGAAGAAACTTAATCCAACAAAAGTGAATACACCTGTGATCACTGACACACAAGTTTAAAAAAAACACAAGTCTCTGATCACTGAAACAAAAATTGAATACCCCTGTGGCTTCCAGTTGTACGTACATGATTATCACCTGCACCTTCTCAGTTTTGAACCTCCACACTGTGTATATCTACATGCTGATATCATGGTTCTAAATAGAAAAGAAATGCCAGAGCACTTTAAAAAAAATCAGATTTTGTGACTTCACGAAGATGGAAAAGGTTGGTAAACAACTAAAAATCTGTCAAAACTCCGTTGCAGCAGTTCTCATGGGATGTGAAATGAGCCAAAGTACCACTAATCAGGACCTCAGTGGCCATCCTTGTAAAATTACTCCACAGACAGTGGACTGCTTTCACAATCTATCTCTGAAAAACAGATGGGCAAGTGCTTCAGACTTGGCACAGGGGTTATCAATGGGAATTTCTGTGACAGCCCAGACAGTGTGAAGGACTGTGCTTTACGTGAACCTCAAAATAGAATCCTCGTGGGGGGAAAAAAAAAAATCCTTGTTTGGTTTTCGGCACTAAACTGTGAGAATAAACTTTGCTAAAAATGCATAAAAATGAGCCTGATGAATACTGGGAGCACATCCTTTGCTCAGACAATACATTTGCTCAGTTCAGCTGATGTCCAGCATGTTTGGCATGAAGTTGACTGCCACAGTGAATGCGTAGTTCCAGCAGTGAAGCCAGAGGTGGGAGTGTAATGATACGGGGTGGCGTTAGTGCAAAAAGTGTTGGGGAAGTGACTTTTATAGACACTATGAATGATTGTGGATATACCTAAATTATGGCTAACAAGATGGTTCCCAGTCCACAAAAAAAAACAAAAAAAAAACAGGGAAAACCATGACCTGTGCCCAGTATGTCACCTGACTTGAATGCAATAGAACAAAATGCAGAACATGTCTCCAGAGATTTGGTATCCTCCTGTTCAAAGAGAATTAAAAATCAAAAATAGTATTGAAAAAAGACTTGGAGAAAAATAAAATGATTCAAATCGTGATAATGACAGGTGTACTGACTTGTGCTGCATTCCGTTCCTGGTGCGCGACCTGTATTTTTAGTTTAGTCAATCAAAAATGTTAGTTTTTAATTTTTACACAAGAGCAAACACCTACGGTTCAGTTTAGAAGTAAAGCAGTTATTGAGAGGTGATACAGTTTTGAATCATTTGACATTTAGGTGATGTTTCATTGTATACTGTAACACAACATTTTAGAAAACTACTGCACTGCCTGGCAGTTTTTTCCATTAGACTTGCTTCTTGTGGCAAGGTGATTCAACTATTCAGTATCTAATTTAAATGTCTGCTCCACTTTTTAAAAATCCACAAGGACACAGAACGTCACTCAATTGTGAGCTGACACGTTGAAAGAAACTTCTGTAGCTACAATTATTTGACCGATCTTGTGTCATTACCAGTGTTTTGTTGAATAGAGCCCACATCCATTTGAGGAGTCTAAAATGTAGGCTCCACTGCTGAAGAGGCTGTCTGTCTTCTATTGCTCTGCTCAGCGCTGATGAGACACTGTGCTCACTGTTTGTATTCCTGTCAAAGGCAATTACTTCAACATGCTCAAGTTTCTAATGTAAGTGAATTACAGCATATCATCATCATCGTCTCCAGAAAAACTGCAGCCATCATTGTTTCCATTGTTTCCAGTCTCTCTTAACGTTCACTTATTTCCAAAGATTCCCTACTATTTTCCAGTTCCACCCCTGTGTGTTAGTTTTCAACTATAAATTATGTCACTCTGCCACTGGGCTTCTTACTCATTATGGCTAAACTGATAGCACATGCAGAGGAGCTTTAGCTGTTAAAGCATTTCAATAATAAACAGCTGACTAGCATTTCGACACAGAGCAGCTAACTGTGTCAGAGCTTTAAAATCGGGTATTGCATGCAAGACTTGAAGCCAAAAATCGATTGCTTTAGCAATGTTGTGGCAACACAACCACTACAGGCCAGACTGTCAGTATTTGATATTGTCACCCCTGCATTGAATCTTACCATCTATGGTCAGCAGTTAGTGGGAATCTCTATCTTTGTTTGTTTTCATTAGTTTCAGTTGTTTTCAGCAATCTCTCCCGTTTCCTATATTCTCGCAGTTACGCCCTCGTGTGTTAAAATATACCTAGTTTTACACGGGGCATGATGTCATCCTGCCTGCGGGGCTTTCCCACATTCATGGCTCAGCTGATAACACATGTGGTGGAGGACTGTTAAAACACATGGGTGTGTAGCAGTTCTAAACTCCTAACCCATATCAACCTTCCATGAGAAACAGAGCAAGGAGGGGATTTGGCAAAGAAAACAGGGCTCTTTTTCCCCCGCCAGCAACCAGCAGCTTTAAAACTCATCTAGATTGTGATTACATTGGCTAAATACAATAACCCAGCCCATGTTGTTGCAGGCAGGCTACAGCTGTGCCTAACTCCATAAAAGCCTCCAAAAAACATTTCATACTGTAGTCTGTTTCTTTACCTTTGCTTACAGGAATACGGCCTCTGTTCTGTGCAGTGCCTTTTAAATGGTCAGAGTGAAGCTGTTGAATCCCACATTATGCCTGAGCACTGATTGCACAGTTGATCCACATTGCTGAACAAACCAAACACGGCTGCACCAAAAAAAACAAAAAAAAAAACAGCAAAAAGTCAGATGCTTTCGCTCAGTTAATCTGTGCTATGAGTCAGGGTAATTAAAGCAGACTACATAGAGACAGGAATGATTTATAGGACATTTGTCTCACCAAGAAAGTTTTTTTGTGGTTCTGCAGTACACCAATAGCCTATTCTTATTCTGTGTCAAACACTGTAGAACTAAACAAAGTCTGGTGAAGAGAAAACAGTGACTACGGTCGCATGCAACTGTAGAAAGTAGTTCAGCTGTATGTGAGGGAGGCAAGAAACTCTGAAACAAGTCCCGCTGGGGCACTCACAGGATAAACTCAGCTGATATGGACCCTCAAGAGGAAGTTGGACTTGTTTATGAAGGAAATTACATCATTGGGCTTGGCTCAGACAATGACTTCATGCTGACAAGATAATGGCTGAGAGAGAGAGAGAGAGACAGAGACAGCAGTGTTTGGTTTGGTTGCAGGAGTCATGTGTACACATAAGAGGTGAATGAGTTCAACATCATTATTTTAAACCTCAAAATCGACTGCTTAATGGATTTGGTAAAAGGCTGCGGAGCAACATTGGCTGGTTTTAATTTATTAATGCTGCATTAATTGCCTTGAACCTAATTTCTGTTTTATCCTTAGACAAATATTTGGAGCTAAAATGTTCTCTCACGCAAAAAGAATGTGGGGAATTTGTTTTAACAGTTGCCTTGTAGCTTCAGTGCAGTACGTTCTGTGTTCTTTTAAATGCACATGTATGTAGGTCACTGCCTCCTAATGCAACCCATACATGTACGAGCACAGTGGTGACAGGAGATATGCCAAAAATAAACGTATAAGAAATTTCTCTCTACATAGCTAACCTTCTTTGGATGTAACAATGCCATGCTAATGGTCTGGATAAAAAAAAAAAAAAAAAAAAAAAAAAATAAAAATAAAAAAGAAAAAAAGATAAAAGATCAAAGGCAACATGCAAACAGCAAACACCAACCTACCAACCAACAACACACAAAACCCAAAGTCTCAAAGATAGCAAATATGTGTTTTAATCACAGAGCTCGTCTCCCTGCAAGCAAATATTTCATGGATTCTTTTCCCCCTATAGCAGAATGCCAGATTATACAGTGCAGAATGGACTACAAAATGAATGGTCACGATTCAAAGAAACTGTATCGAGTGCGACTAGTTATAAACACAAGCAAACAGCAGTTTCCTTTGTTAAAGCTCGATGTGTTGTCGATCCATCCATCCACCCCACAACCTCCTCTCTATGAAGACAGCTGACTTCCTCCCATCTATGGCCACCAGAGGGCTTTATGATTTGAACATGCAGTATATTGTTTTGGGGTGTTTGCCACAATGAGTGATGCTGTCTCATGAGACTGTAAGAGGTCACTTAACACTAAACCAGAACTTATTAGGGCATTTTTTTTAGTGGAACTCAGCGCCTTGTAAAATGTTGGAAGATAGAATATGACACAAGGAGGGAAAATTAGCTGTTTCCTCAACACACATTCTGTATTAGAAGCATAAATCTGACAGGTTTTAAAGATCTATTAACACTGTGTGATAGGCTTACTGTGCAACCTGTGTGTCAAAGACTTAGATCTCTGGTGTTACTTGTGGATTGAAGCAAGATAAATAGCACAAGCAATGAAATGATGAAAAACACGTTCTAGTCTCACTTTGGAATTTGCATAAGATCTGGTGAGGAATTTCAATGAATGTCAATGCAGAACATTTAATTTTCTTGGACAACCTCGACTTTTGAGGGATTTAGATAAACAAGATTTCTAGTAAGTAAAAAATTATTAAAAGATAAGAAACCTATTTCTTTTTCTGTCTTGTTTTTTCTTGCTATTAATGTTGCCGTTCCAAACCCATTCACTCACACAAGGGACGATTACCACTTTCCAAAACAACATTCTGTTGCTCTGCACTTTCTGTAAACTGCTCTGTGGAAACCTCTAATTGTCTTGGGGATTGGGACAGCGTGATTGAAAATAAAAATCCTTCACACTGAAAAAAAAATGACTAGAGGGGGTTTGGAGGAACTGTTGGACCTCCCAAGAGCAGAGCTGGACTAAAGCCCAAAAACAAAGCTTGCTGCTGGGTTAAGGATCTTAGAATATGCCCTGGATTATGGAGCCAGAGAGCCAGACCATGCCCGGGGACAGTGGTGGAAAACTAATACTGGTTTTGGCCAAAAAGGGATACTAGGCTGTGAGACAGTTTGTTCAGTGCTGTTAGGATAATGACACTATTCTGAGGATACAAAAAAAAAAACCTTAACACAGAAGTTTGCTGCCTAAGACAGCAGGTAGTTTGGTTCTGCAGGCTGATGTTTTCCCCACGTGGCCAATGATGTGCTAACTAAATTAGAACTGATAATCCCTGCTAAAAGCAAAAAAAGTATAATATATAATGAGTTTTCAGCTAGAATAGCTCCAGTGTTTTGTACAGGGGATAAATGTAGGCGTGTAATATAAAATACATTTAAAATTTTCGTTGCTGTAAGCTCAAAAAAATCACCAAAAATCTTAGTTTGAATCAAAAGAAGAAGTGGACATAATGGCACCATAAGGTCACCGCAGCCAAACAGTTTGAATTCCCTCAGTAATGTTCAGCAAAATCCTTCAGCACGAATGTAATCAGACTGATATAGAATCTATAGGGGGGAAAAGAGATAAAGGACTCATGACTTATGGAAAAGAGCATAAAAACAAACAACTGTGCAATCAACTGAGTATTCAAGGATTACATGCTCAAATCCACTACTGCCAATTTGCATACACACCAATCAGCCAAAACTTTAAAACCACTCCTCTGGTATTGTGTAGGCTCCCCTTGTGTTGCCAAACCAGCACTGACATGAATACAGAATCTCTATGGTGTCTGGCACCAGGACGCTGATTGTGGATCCCATGGGTGCTGTTGGCTGCAGAATCGGGGCTCAATAGATCGGGCTTGTTCCGATGCTCTGGAAGTTTGATAAGATTGGGATCTGAGCTTGGAGGAACAGATCATCCACCAGAACATCCGCATGAACGCCACAACCCCATTTTCTTGCAGACAGAACATTGAATTGTAACGGGATGATCAATGCTATTTACGTCAGCTGTCGGGGGATTTAATATTCTGATCCGTTTATGTTGTTAGACCATACAGATCAGCGCAGATAAAAAAAGGAAAGTTACCACAAAGTCTGGCACATTTTCACAAATGTTCTCTATTTTAAACCTTCATAATGACGAGAGCGTTCCCTCACTTCAAAACCTTGGGCATTGTTTTGGTAGGAAATAGCATGTAAATACCTTCGAAGGAAATAGATCAAAGGAAGTAAATTACAGCAATTCCTGAAATGAAGTGCACACACCAGTGTTCTTTATGGGAGTACCTACGTTTTTCACTTTAAGTCAGATATTTCAATAAATATGTTGCTGCCAACATATTTCTCATAAATATGGCATATTTCTAATGAAAGCATTTTCAAAGGCCTGTCAGGAATTATCTTCTCAGGTCTAATGACAAAGAAGTAGACAGAGTTAATTTACACAAACAGAATAGTCCCATCTGGTCTGATTAGCATACTCTATTGCTAATGCTAACTTTTAATGGTGTGATCATCTCACATGCTCATTTTCACTGAATCCGTAATGCAAAAAAATTAGCATATTAGAACAACATATTGTCTCTCACTAGCCCAGAGGCCTGATGCAAGGTGGTGTCAGATTCCATTTTTGTCTTAAGCTGGAGTTTGAACAATGAAAAGTACGATTCATTTAGACACAAACATAAAAACAGAGATAATGAAGAATGAAGAGTGTGATTCAATTTATTATGTGTTTATTCCGAAGTCTAATAGAATTGCCAAAGTCAATCAAACCGCTGGTGCATTGCGGAGGGTGTTTTCAAGGAAACATCAATAATAAAACCCTCAACTATCATTTATGCGCGTCCTGGTGAGTTTATTTAATTTAATTTCCTCTTTATTTTGTTCAGTGCGTCCAGTGGCATCAGAAGGACTTTTGAGTAAATTAAAACGGCACCATTTTTGCACACCAAAGCAGTTTTTTTAAATCAACATTTCACTTCTCCTACTTCTTGTTTTTCTAAAGTAGAAAAAAAAAAAACTTCCCAGGAAAGCTGCAGTGTGATATTTGAAATCGAATCATTGAAATGCGTGCGGCACAGACTGCAGTCTCACTGATCTGCCCCTCACTCAACCACCTGCCCCTCCACGCACACCCAAACACTGTCCTCGGGAAAATCTGTCGCACTAATAAGTCACAGCATCTCTTCATGCAAGGAGGAAGAAACATAAAATAAAAATGCAAACGCTGGCAACAGCTTTTTAATGCTGCTATAAATCATGCAGGGCCATCAAAGGTATCTGGTAGCTGGAGTGGAATAACTCCCTCTGTTAACATCCAGATAGATAGATAGATAGATAGATAGATAGATAGATAGATAGATAGATAGATAGATAGATAGATAGATAGATAGATAGATAGATAGATAGACACCAGTTATGCATGATATAGATTGGAGCTTTCATGAGTATTTGTGGTCCTCAGTGACACATGCGCAGGTCTCAGACCACCACTGGAGCTGATAATAACTCTGGCTATCAGAGCACAGACAGGCTTTCTTTTCAGCCCAGAGAAAGAGGTGGAGAGAGACATGGGAGAGCAGAGGACAGGTGGGAAGAGGTGGAGAAGGAGGAGGAGGAGGAGGAAGAGGAGGAGGAGGAGGGGGGAGCCTACATATTTCACCTCCATTCACCTGCTGACATGGCCTCTCAAAGAAACCTTTCATTAGACCTTCAGAACACTCAGCTTAGTCTGCCCAATGCCGTCAATTTAGCTGTCATATTACACCGGCTCACTTTCTGCTCTTTCATCTGGGGGGATTTTTCCTCTCATGATTTTCATACGGGAGGATTGGTCCAAGGAGGTGCATGTGCGGAACGCCTCAGAGGCTGCACCATCTGAAACACCAGTTAAGTGGTTTAAGGCTTGCATGGTTAACCTGCACACATCTGAATCCACCGTAGCAGAGAAATAAAAAAAAAGCGTTCAACACAGTAACACCTTGAAGGATAATATTTCACCAATACATCACTTAGAAAACATCGTCTTTGGCACTTTTAGATCTAAAATTAGGTTAACATGCCTCTTGGATCAGCAAAAATTAGATGAGATTGTTCTGTTCTTTCTTATTTGGGAGGTTCAAGGTTCAGTCTTTCCTGCCACAGTTGAGCTTTGCTGCAGATACGTGTGGTTCACATGTAGGATCTCAATGGGTCCTTTCACAGGGTGATAATTTAGTCTGCCAACACCTCTTCTGAATCATTAACTTTAGGGAAAGTTAGCCAAGCCTGCTTATTTTTTTCACATAGTTGTGCAGTGAGAGGTATGTTTAAAGACACACCGACAGAGGAGAGAGAGAGACTGAGGCATACAGAGAGCGAGAGAAAGTCTCAAAGCTTTCACCTTAAAATAGAGCACATCAATAACATTTTGATGTTGATGTAAGACTTGAGAGGATTGGCTGGTTTCACTTTCCACAGAACAAGCTCAAACTACCCTCCCGCTTCTCGCAAAGTGTTTCAGGCCACCCACAGATCATATAGAGAGTCTATACACTGTGCAGCTAAAGACTGGTGTCAGCAACTTCTCCTACCATCCTGCACTGCTGCCTCTTCTCTCTTTTTCTCTCTTCTTCCACCTTGTCTGTTTAGGCTGACCTTCACATCCTTACTTACTTTTATTTATCTTTTTTTTTTTTTACATTATATAAGCAAACTATATATATATATACATAGCAAAACCGCCCATGTACAACCAACTCACAGGGTCTGCAACTCAGTTATTAAAAAATAAATATATATATATTAGCCCTTTTCTTCTTCTCTTAACCTTTAAGGCAGACTTCAGATGTCTCTTTCTAAGAGCTTTCCACCTGTGACCAATTCAATCCAGGATTCCTGGACAAAGAGACCACAACGTACAGAGAAAATGAGGGAGGAAAAGAGTGAGGGCACATAGCACACCCACTATTTGCACACAAACAGAGACTCGCTGCACTGTTTTTATTCAAACTGAGCAGACCTGACAACCCAGAGATGCCATAAAACTTCACAGCCCCTTCTTTTTTTTTTTCTACTGAGCTCTGTTTTACGCATTTATCAAAGCAGCCTTACTCCGACATCTGAACAACTTTGCATTCAGTAGCCCATCTGAAAACGGGAAGCAGCAACTGCCATCCAACAGTAGAAACGCTGTCACTCTGTAGAACAAAAGTGTATGTTGTTAAACCGCCGGCAGTTTTATCGCATTGCTTGTCCTTATTTTTCACTCAGCATCTTTATCTGGAGTCCGTTTCTGTTGCAATTACTATTATTATTGGAAATGGGAAAAAGTTACAACATCTCAGTTGGCGCAAGTGCAATCAATCACATGCTTGAATAGACACCGCCATACTTGTGGTCACAGCATGAGAGCAAAATCAAAACTCAATCCCGACTATTTATTGGCCTCGCAGAAATAATGTTGAACAGCAAAAGGCAATGAAGGATTATATTGTGCCACTCTTTGTCTTGTCCGACTGCAGTGGTGCTTTTCTGTAGCCGAGCTTGACCTCTGACCTCAATAAAAGTAGAAATCTATTCCTGGGGATCAATAGAACAGCAGATTATAGCTGTTATAGACTTATGATCTGCATGAAAGAAAGTCGGTGGATATATCCAATACTGCTCTTTGAAAACTTAGAGATAACAGACAAACATGCGAATAAAAAGCGTTTTCTTGTGCATGTTACCTCCTGTGTGTTTAATTCAATCAGATTTATTTTTCCTGCGATTATCTCCTAAAGAAACCTAAACTACCACATCTGAGCCCTATAAGGTGAAACAAACATAATTCGGGTCATAAAAGGTCACGTCGCGGCCACAAGACTACACATTTTTACAGGCATTCAACCACAGAGATGCAAATGGACAAGAGGCAAACACACACACACACACACATGCACACGGACGCAAGCAAACACACACAGTTTGACCACCCAGGTTGAGAGAGAGAGAGATGGAAACTTTAACTATGTTTATAACTTAACTGTGGATTATAGGGTAGACTGAGAGAGAGAGAGAGAGAGAGAGAGAGAGAAGGGGAGGGGAGGAGAGGAGTTTCAGTTGCTCAGCAGTAAATAATTAAAGTGCAGCTTTCCTTGCACACACAGTCATGCACCCACATACACTTATCTTCACTGTAACTTCTCTTCCTGATATATATTAGTCGTCAGTTTTACAGAGAACAAGCACAACAGGCCCGGCTTGTTAAAACACAATGTGTGTGTGTGTGTGTGTGTGTGTGTGTGTAGTCACTGAGTTATGTCAAGTAGAAAGGAATGTCTCCCAGTGCAGGTTCCACCACTGCTGAGAAACACACACACACAAGCTGCCACACATGTGTCTTCATCAATACTTTGATTTTCCAATCAACTCACCACAATCAACCAGAGTCAAATCAAGTCAATACTTTCAATAAGGAGGAAAACTGTGCTAATTACTTAAAAAAAAAAAAAAAAGGTTCCATTCAATGTAAATGTTAAAGGTTGCAGAAACAGGGCTGGGTGACTGACGGATTGGAGGTCAGTAACCTCACCTCACAAAATCACTTTAGGCTGCAACAAAAATCATTTTTGAAAAGTTAGAAACCGCTGCGCATAAAAGTCAGCTGCAAACCATTTACTGTGGAGGCCTGAGACGAGCTGCCAAGTCTTAAACAGCATATCTTATTGGCAAAGCTAACACACAGCTGAAAGTCTTATAGATGAAAGACTTATACTGTACAAGGCCTGAGGCTCATAAAAGCATTTATAGTGTGAACAAGGCCGGGAAGATTACTTTTGGAATGTAATCTATTACAGATAACAGATCACCTGCTTAAAACTATAATCAGCGAGGAATTTCTTTGGAACTACTTGGGCTTGGAAGGTAAACAGAGACTGGTTTTCCAAGCTGTGGTTTTGGAACCAAAAATGAAGCCACTTCTAGACTTGATGAATCTCCACATGGCGAATACTGACATCTTACTGACTGCTTTAATGATTCTGGGGGGGGAACAGAAGTGATACAGATGTAGTTCAGTGATTGCACTTGAAAGAAACTGCAAGGTTGCATTTCTAAGAATAATAACTTTGAGTGGTGCACACAGCAGAGATGCATCAGTTTTTATTAGATGCTCAAAAGGCAAGAGTTCACAGGAGCATCGCCTTCAGCCAGCAGCCATTTGCTTTCAACTAACAGAGACAGAGTAGGAAACTAAATAAGAAGTTACAGCACAGTTTAAAATGCTGATATATTCTCACATGTTTTGAATGGGGCCTCGCTTGCTTAGCTGTTTGTTTTGAAAGACTTTTTTAACGGCAAAAAACCCATGTACAGCCAAAGCAACGACACACACACCGCACCCACACACCTAGTGATTACACACATGCATGCACACACACAAAAGCACACACACTTGCTGGTTTCTGAGTCGCCTGCCAAGCATTGCAGGTCCTGAGCCAAAGATCTGCACAGCAAGGGGTTAAGGATTCAGTGCATGTCAGGTGTGCAGTTGACCGGAAACATTAAAATACGAACACTCGTGCTCACAAAAAAAAAGGTAAAAAATCTCACCGACCTTCTGTCCTTCCTTCTGTCTCCAAAAAGGCCAAAGAGTCATGAACTGTCAAAACTGTAAAGCCCTGAGCATTTTGCTTTCTGACAAAAGAAATAAGTATCATTTTACATCTGACACCGCAACTAAATTCAGGCTCCGTTTATAAGCATTCTTCATCTCGCTAATGTTTTGTAGTTAAAGACATGGACATGCACTCTTGTAGATATCAGAACATCTTGCAGTCCTTATATTCTGTGTGGCAAACTAATACTTCAAGCTTAAGTCTCTTATTTCTCTACTTATTTCTGAACTTCTTCATTTAACACCTCTTCTCTTTACTTTTAAATCTGCTTCATCCGCTTTCTCTTCATGCCATTCCTTCATATTCTTTAAATTGCACCCTGCTCTCTTCTTTCTATCTCATCTTGACTTGTATTGTAATTAGTGCACAGTTTTCATGTAGCCTTTCACAGGTGCTAACACAGTGATATGGAGACGGAATAGAGAATTAGAAGTTGTGGGAGAAGCAACACATTGTCAAGAAAATATTGCATCTTTGAACACGGCAGAGTTCGTTGCAGACATATTGCAAGAAAACCCTGATATCAGTAAAATGTTTTATTTAGGTGTACCTGAGAACAGTTATGACCCTGAAATTAGGTCAGCAGTTAAAAATGGTACACTTGCATTTGACATGTTGAAATATCTGCTCTGAAAACCTTAAAGCAAATTAGTGCACATCCAATCCTGTAGGACTCTCAAATGCTCTAAATGCACCGTGAGAAAACAAGAAGAAACAACTCAATATCTGTAAACAGTTGAGTTCAAGCGAAGAAGCTCCTGATAGAATCACAGAGCTGCCTTTGATAAACACCTTTACTGCAGCTAGTGATTCAAAATGTACACTAGACGTATGGATAAATCACTTGAAAGATGTATTTGAACCACTAATCAATGAGTTCAGAGAAAGCTGCACCAACTTAAAGAGCTTCAAAATTAAACAGATAAACAATATGAGAACTCAAAAGGCTTTTCCATCGTACGAGCACTGAAAGCTAAACTTTCATCAAAGAGTGTTTTCTATAATGTTTCTTAGTAAAGTGCAAAAAAAAAAAAAACTTGAGCCATTTTAAAACATAGCATGTAACCACAAACTGAGAATAACTTGACCCAGGCCGTCAGTGGAGAAGGGTCGATCCAGACCAGAAGATTTCTGACTTTTACCCTGCACACATTAGAAAAACCAATTCCAAACAGAACACAGAAAACCATCGGCCATTTTACTTGATCAATACCCAAATTTATCGCTTACTCTTAGGGTTGCGTGTTTGTATTTTACTGATTCTGCTTATTGATTCTGCTGCACGATCCAAATCCTTTGCAAAACAAATTTT
>NW_007578171.1:500270-537278 GCF_000690725.1 Stegastes partitus
TATAGTATAGTATAGTATAGTATAGTATAGTATAGTATAGTATAGTATAGTATAGTATAGTTACCAGTATAGTATAGTTACCAGTATAGCATAGAATCGTATAGTATAGTACAGTATAGTATAGTTACAGCAGACATTTTTCTATATGAGCACTTTACTTTCAATACCAGTACTTTTCCTAACTATACTTAAAAATTATTACTTTAAATAACATATTTACTTAATTCATATTTACATAATTACTATAGAGGTTATCAAACACTTATTAATTACGAGTTACCATAGCCACTTGTTTAACATGTGATATTTGCGCACCCTCAGCCTCATGGGTTTGTTTTGCATAGTGAGTGTTTGCTGCCACAGAAGAGAAATAAAGAATCATTGATGCTACTATGGCACCCTCATGCATTTTTCACAGAATTGTGTGAAACATGACTTAAAGGGTAAACGTTAGCAGCAGAAACGTGGTGCTTCATAAAGTAATTTCAACCATCCCTATTCTGCTTTATGTTTACTTGGACTAGTTTGCTGGCAGATCCTTGTGAAGTGTTTTGTAATAAAGTATTTGCTAAATTAAGGTGATTGTTACAGGACAAGCAATTTGTGCAATGGCCGTGCAGGTTAACAGAGAATAATGCTGGACTCACGATTTATTAAGACAAATGCATTAGGAGACGGAAGGATGCACGTGCATTCACCTCATGACTAATGGTGCAGATGGGCAGTGGTAGATATGCAGTAGGTGTTTGCTGTTTATTTGCTGGCGCAAGCTAAATTTGCTAAGGGGTTGATAAGCAGAATTGGATCTTTGGAGACGGTTTAAATATGGAACCGGTTACCGATGCCCAACCCTGCTCACTGTGTGTGTGTTTGGGATCCTACAATTTATTCCTGTTTTGCTAAAATATTGTCAGTCTGTGTGTTTAAATGGAGAATAGACAGAGAAAAAGAAGGGATGCAGTGGAGAGAGAGGAAGGGATTGGGGACAAAAATGGTGAGAGAAGGAAAGGAAGGACACAGTGGGTAGAGAGTGTTGTAGCGGCATGTTGCCAGAGCTTCATCTTCAGAGACATTACTTTCCATGGAGAGAGAGAGATGGAAGAGAGAGCATGACCCAGTGGTCAGGGTTGGCAAAGAGCAGCCAACCATGTCAAATGAATGACCTTCCTGAGACCTCTCAAATCAACCTGGCCACTTTTCTTTCTTTTTTTTTTTCTCACCACCTCTTTCAAGCTCCCACTGTCCCATGTCTCCTCGTTCTCACTTTTTTTTCCCTGTGCCCTGCTCTCCTTTATCTTTTCCCCTCCTCCTCCATTGATCTCATCCACCTACCTTCCCTTGCTTCCTTTACTCTTGTCATGCACTCGGTCTAACCTTTGCAATGTCAAGCTCTTACTTTTTCATTTAGTTTACACAATAGACCTCATACCCATTTTTACTCTTTGTCAGCTACAACCGTAGTGATTACAATCTCAATCTTCTAAATGTCCTCATGCAGGAAATACTCGATTTCATTTATTACCTTTAATTTTACTCTCAATTGCCACAAGCGTTCATTCTGTCCACAACAAAGGACTGCTCTGTTCATACTCACCTGACCTGGATTTATATGAGGACATTTAATACCAAGTGATGATAATTCCGATTAAAAACATCTTTTGACCAAAAGGCACTTCATGGAAGTGTTAAGAAAATACTTTTTGGGCCACTTCTGGTGTAGTTTGCTCAACATAAGATTTTAAGAACGATTAATAAGAAACGGCTTACTGTTTTCTAAAATGAAAAATTTGTATAAACAAACCTTAATATCGACCAGACTTGAACCAAGAAATATCTCGTTTGAAAAGAAAAGAAGCTCAATTTAAAAACAACAAAAAGCACTCCACCTGAAAAAGCAAATGGACATGCTTTAATGTTGAACATCTGCAGGGAAGTCGGACTGCACAGCCGCCACTTGTCAAACACATGAGCTCACAGAGGCTGAATGTGTGTTTCGGGGCGCACTGTCTTGGTAAGAGGTGTTCAAAGTGAGACGAAATGAATCATTATAACTGTCTGGGATACCTCTCACCACGTCTGGACAAAACAAAGCCTCTTTCTGCGCGTCCCTTATCTCTGCTATAGCTACTGTTATCTCACAAATGGGCCCTATACAGGCGCACAATCATCCTATACATCAGTGGCACCGAGCTGGACAAACACACACAAAGAACACATATCACACACGTTAATGGCACCGGACTTGATCTTTTTACTGCTGTCCATTTGCGGTGAAAGACACAACGCATTAAAAAAAAAAAAAAAGAAGAAGAAGGGGGGAGAGAGAGAGACCCTTTTTCGCTGATGAAATGAAAGGCTTGTGTTGCAGCGATCTGTCAAAGCAGGCAAAGGTTCAACGGTGGGTCAGACTACCGGGGGATTTTTTCACTGTGTTCCTTCTCAAATTACATGGTTAGAAGACAGGAATATAAGGAGAGGAATAGGGTGATACCAGGCAGCTGAGGAACAGAGAGAAAGATTGATTATATTCTGAAAGAAAGAGCGGGGAAGCAGGTCGAGACACTCAGAATAAGCTTCAGAAAGTTTAGAGTTCTAAATGGAGCAAAAACTAATTGGTTCCGGTCATTTTAAAGTAGAGTTTATGAAGAAAGTGAGAAATCGAGGCCCGTGGGAAGAAAGAGACGCTACGTGGAAGGTCACGTAGGTCGGTAGAAACATCAAGGCGCTACCTAGCTGGACACTTCTGTCCCCTGTTCCATCCCATCTTTCTCACTCTTCCTTCCCATTATCCTGTTACTTTGTATTGCCTCGTCCTCTACACCGGATCTCGCTCCTCTTTCCCACTCCGCCTCCTATTTCAAACGCACGCAGCCGGTTCAATCACCAACTGAAAATGACCACAGGCGCTGAGAAAGAAAAGAAAGGAACCGTATGAGGGGGGTTGAGAGAAGTAATGAGACAGAGGAAGCGGGGCGAGGAGGGGGGGGGGAGGCTGACGGACACGGAGGAGAGCCAATCGGGAGGCGGGACGGACTGAGAGGGGGACTCCTCCGTCCAATGGAAGTTGGGGTTAAAAAGTCGAAGGCATCATAAGCGTCAAAAGCAGAGAACAGAGGCTATTCTTTCAGCTGCCTGTTCTGTCGTCTCTTTTTACACCAGGCTGTGGTGTTAAGACTGAAATATGGTTCATTCCTATACAGTAAAGATGTTCCCCTTGTACGCGCTGAACAATAGAGGACATTTCTGGTGCTCAAAAATGAAATCGGAATTTGAAAAATCCTTTTAATATTCATCCGTGCAATTACAGGGCTTTGAATGGATTGTTCGCATGCGCTGTAAAGCCACCACCGAGCCACTGCCTCCAGAACATCCCAGCGGAAATAATAACTGTTATAAAACAGCTTGTTGACTGCAGCTTTGACTGACTGATGCAGGTTTAAAAGTGTACAAACACACAAATAACCACATTAGCCAGGATTTTTTTTTTTTAAAGATGAACATGCCAACCTAAAAGTTACCTCTCGGATGTTGCCTAGCAACCACCGCTTGTTTAGCTACCACTCAAGGACTTTTCAGAGTGGAAAATAACATTTAAATCTTGTTTATTAAAAAGAATATGTCTTTGCCCTTTGTTATTGCTCCAATATATTACCAGAGTTTTATCTGAGCAATGAGCCGTGCAAGGTCGTGCTTTATATTTTAGAGCAGCCAGGAGCCATTGTTGTGGCACTAGGAGCTTTAGGTACGGTGAAAAATTAGATTTCAATTAATGATGCAAAGAGTGATTGTTTGTGTTCCGATGAGAAATCGAAAAACACTTTCAGCGTGGCAGTGCAATTCAACGCGAGAGAGAATACTAAAAGATATGTAAGGAAAGCATTACCACAGGGAAAGCAGAGAGGAAACGGTTTCCCATTTTACCTATCACTTTTCACCATATAAGATCTGACAAAGCCGAACTGCCATAAAAAAATAATCTGGAGGGAAATAAAAGATAAGTGTGCCGAGCACCATAAAAAAAAATAAAAGTAAAAATACGTTTCTCTCCCCACTGTTACTCAGGGAGAATAAGTCAAGCTATGGAAGTGGCATATTTAGGAGTTATAAACAACTCACATAGAGATCACAGAGATTACACAGACAAAACCAGAGCAGCAGAGGGTAGAAATCACAGAGCACAGCGAGGAAGGAGAGTGAAACAAAGTGGGGGGAAAAAAAAAAAAAAAAAACAACAAGATCTGGCTCAGAAACAGACGGGTGTTTAGAAGCAGGAAAACAAAATGAGGCAGGATGACAGGATCACCGTGACATCGAGAGGACACTGGAATGCAAAGAGAATCAAAGTGAGCAGGAGAAACAGAAATGGAGATGAGAAAGGAAACAGAAGTGAACCGTGATTATCTTATAACGAGAGCCGCTTATTTGTTTATGGCCGCTCACTGCAGTAAAATTACAGCTGTTTATCGTTCCTGCGCCGTCGTAATATCTGCTCACGGTCAAGAAAACGTTTTTTTCTGTGGAAAAGTGATGCTTATTCTGTTTATTAGTATATTTAAATCTGTTTATTTGTCATTGCTTTTTAGTCAAACTTGCAAAAAAAGGTTTTCTGTGGTGCCGTTTATGCAGGATTGCATTGCAACACAGATAACTAACATCATTGCATTCTCAAACCTACTCTGCTACTGAATCAGCATCTGCTATCACAAAGCACAGGTAGAGCAGGCACAGTGGACCTAACATCAGTAGACATCTACATCAGTAAAGATCTTTAAATAAATGATCTGATCCAACCTGAATGTTGCTGTGTGGCACTTCAAAGACGCCACTGGGTAAAGCGCAGAATCACTCGTGCATCAGAGACCAGAATCAAATAGCGGCTGTATTATTGTCTCACCACTGTAAGCAGCACAGTATGGATTCGGACGTGCGCGTTTAAAGAAGAGTGGTCACACTCTGTCAAATGCTGAGTGGGCAGGAAGAGGATGATGGAAAAGGATATGAGATTCAGAAGGAGGGGGATAAGTCTGAAAGGGAAGTTTGTGAGTGTAATTTGGGAACTTTCTGAGAGAAAGTAAAACTAGAGGGAAAAACAATTGAAGCCAAAAGTGCAGCCAGTGCCCATGTGATGAGGCTTATTCTGGCACCATCCGTGGACGCTTGATCGGATTGTGATCTGGAGATTTTTGGAGGTTGAGTCAATTCCTCGGGCTCTTTGATGTGTTTTCTGAGACGTTTCTCGAGCAGTTTTCGTAGTGTGGTGTCGTCCTGCTGGGGAGGCAAGTGGCCACATGGGGAGTGTGCTTGATCTGCTTGGTTGTCAGGTGGGCGATACAGGTGAATGTAATGTGAATGTTAGCACCAAAGGTTTCCCACAAGAACTGCGATTCACTTCACCTGGAAGTGGTTTTAATGTTATTGCTGATCTGGATATGTAACCTTTGCCTCAACCATGTATTCTACGACTACTATTACTTTCCATGCCCCAGATGCACCAAACATCCGATTATGACTATTCTCTGCAGATTACAGCATCAATACTCCAGCATGTAAGCAGATTCTCTGACTACATCTTTCTTCATCTCTTAACCTCCTTATTTTTTAAACACCTTTCTGTTTTTCTTCCCTCTAATTGTTTCTACAAATACAAGCACACATTTCTACTGTACTGTAACCCAACCTAACCATTCTGTTAATTACAAAAAAAATAACACTTTCTTTGTTACCTACAACAACAACCTCTCTTGGAGAAAAAAAAAAAAAAGTAAAATCAGAAAATGAAGAGAGGTGAGAGAGTATCTCCCTTGTGAGATTTGCAGACTGTTATTTTCACTGAGATTTGTTCTGTTGTATTTCTCCAATAGGCTGTTGAGTGCTGTAGCAGGGGGATAGTCACGCTAGAACTGCTTTGTATGAATAACATTTCATGTGCAATAATCTGTGGCTTTCTTGTCACAAAATTACACACACACACACACACACACACACACACGCACACACACAGATGAGGAATGGCCTCAACTATGAGTACAATCACACATTCTGTCTTTGTGTATAGAAAGACAGACGGGCTGCAAGGCACAGATGCAAAAAAAAAAAACGTGGACTCACTGTTTCATGCATGACATTTTTGTACTGTTCGAAATTGTATTTAAAGTTCACCTCCACTGGAAAAAAAAAAGTATTTTGATCAGTGTTATTTCTCTTAGATGTTTGACCTTCGCTCTACAAAATGATGTATGTTCTCCTGCTGAAATTGTGAAGTTTCTCTAAAAATCTGAGTTTAAGCTCTGCACCTGTGAGATTACGCGAAATCAGTCAGTCCTGCGCTGCCGGGCGACCCATCCGAGAGTGATGCGGAAACTTGGAAGCTTGCGTCCAGGTGTTAGACTTTTGAAATGAGACTCGATGCTATTTTAAGAATTTATAACCAGCTACATGGTTTGTTGTTGGAAAGATACCAGACGCCAGACACTAGTTATTATTTAAAGCACTTTTATATGTCTTCTAACATCTCTGGAGGGGGAATACTTAAGTGACACTGGCTGACATTCTAATTGAAATAAACCTGAGTTTTATCACTTTTGTCAGCTCCGTCTCCCTACACTCTTTCAGTCCCACCGTTTTTGTCACTCTGTCAGCACCGTCAAATGAGTAAATGAACACTCTTCTTAGCTTCTGTCAAAATCTACATTAAAGTGAGAATTTGTGTCACTTTTATATAAATAAGTCTCATTTTAGAAACTTTCTATCAACTGATAGATTGCAGGCGATAACCACCTTGCAGTTTTTTTTGTTTTTTTTTTATTTTTTGAGGATGTCTTCAGGATGGGAGAAGAAAAGAGAGATTGAAGTGAACTTGAAGAGTAAGGAGGCTATAGACAGGGGAGGCGAGAGGCGAGAGGGATTCATAATAAGCTGTAAAGCAGAGTGACATCTTGAGGCAAACACATTGGATATGTTGGCAGCGTAACAAACAGAAAGACAGTCTTACTCAACTCACTTCTAATTGCCTACACGGCTGCTTTTCCTGTTTCATTGACACCCTGATGTATGCTAACCTGTGAATCAAAACCACGGGCTATTATTGTACACGCTCTCTCTTCGTGCGTGTTTACGAAAAACCTCGCTGCATACATTACGCCGAGCTCTTATACACACCGGTTTCCTAACCAATCGGATACACCTGTGTACAAGTTATTTGGTGACTAATTGTGCTGGTGCTGCACTAAATTCGCAGGAGTTTAACACTTTATTTCATTTACTAGGGTTGGCAGCTTCTAAGTACTTTGCTGACCAAAGGGTCTCACAGCAATTACACCTGAGTGGGATTGACATGAAATGTGTCAGTGTCAAATCCTTAATTATAGTTTAAGAGTCAGTCACTTTTTTTCAAGCTGTAAAAAGTAACCTTGTCCCTGTGACACATGTTCATGAGCACGTTTCCACTTAGTAAGTAATAACATATGTAGAAATGAAAATGAATTACCATTTTCTACAATCTATTAAAAACTTGCTCGCACTCATTTGGGGTTACCTCCTGTGAGTCTGACTGAACAATGAGATTTCTCACTTTCTCGTTAATGTATGTATTGAACCTGTCAACAACAGGGAAAAAAAAAAAAAGGAAAGGGGGCTGTCAAAGTGTCACTTCTCTTTCTCTGGCACTCACTATAGGCACAAAGGATTCGTTTCAGCAAATGATAAATGAAAAATCAGAACAGATAAATACAAATACACATCACCGTGGAGCTTTAACTTAATTAAGAACACTTAAGAGTCCCGATCTCTCACAGTGAGATAGTTCAACTGTGCTCGTATTAATCTGCGTGGCTGCGTGTGTGCAGCAGTGATTTTCCTGTACTCCAATTAACAGTCATAGCTGGGAAAAAGGTAATTACAAAGCTAAGTGGGAGACTCGAAGCCATGCTGAGACACATAGCGTAGACACACACACACACACGCATTTATGCAAACAAACACTCGCACACTGCCACTAAATCAGAATGATACACGAGAACGAGAGCTTGTCAACCCGTCAACGCAGGAGGAGCAAAATATAGACGCGCTGTGACAATTAAATGTCATTTAAGCTTTTACCTCTAAAGAAATTCTATATGGTTAAGTACGCCGGGGTATTCAGAAATGAAAGAATGATTTCTGATTCTTTTTCCAGTGAGACAAAACAACGCTGGGGTTTGAACATAATGGATTAAATGGTAAAAGATAGGAAAGAAAATGAGTGATGTGTCTGGAGAAAGGCACAAAAATAAAAGTAAGAAAGAAGGCAGCACGTGACACAAATGCATTATGAAACATGTTCAAGTGATCCAGAAGTAAACATCCTGGTCGGTTTGTCTGCACAGATCATCGTGACATCAGCTGAGACTTGCCTAACCCACAAAACACCCACCTAACACATAGGTAATGACACAATCACTGCATCGAAAAGTGCCTCCCGCCTCGTCAGAATCTACCTGATTAGCAGGTTGTTCGACTTCACACACGACAACTCGTACAGCTGTTCTGTGACATACTCGTTACACCAGTTTTTTTTTGTGTGTGTGTTATCTGCTAATAGAGACGCAAAATCCCGGTCAACTGGTGTCACACGTGTGTTTATGCCTTCAGCCTGTA
Organism: Stegastes partitus; assembly: GCF_000690725.1. Lineage (NCBI taxonomy): Eukaryota > Metazoa > Chordata > Actinopteri > Pomacentridae > Stegastes > Stegastes partitus. The sequence goes on from NW_007578171.1 coordinate 508,905, forward strand.
GGCGTGAAACTGAATCCTGGAACAAGATCAAGTGACAACAAGACAAACCGCATCAGAGCGTGCACCACAAGTCCAGACTTGTCCACAATGATGCTGGAATGGGTAACACAGAACTAGTGAGCTACTGAGAAAAAAAATCTACACACTTTAGAGCCTACTAAGGAGCAGAATTAAAAGTGGAAACAGAATAATTAATGTGTTCACCGCAGTGTCACAAATCTTCACATTGACCTTGTTTCGCTTGAATTTTTAATCCCCCTTCCCTCCGTCTGTTGCAAGTGATGTCAGTATCTGTAACCAGGGTGCTGGTGACTGATGGGGTGATAAGGGTGTCCAGAATGTTTCCCATGAGCCACATAAAGTCTTTCATCCACACATATGGAGCTATTTACATGGAACAGGTGGTGGGGCAGTGAAGACTGAAGAGTCTGACAACACACATGCACGCACGCTGTCTTGTTATCACTGCTCTCGGTTAATTTATGGTCTTAGATCACACATTAGAAAATGACACACCTGACACTGAGCCACGAATCATAGAACAAAAAAAAAAAAAGAGAGGAGAAATGAATGAGGGCTGACTAACATCTGTCTCGTAATTTACAGTTCGTCGTCGCCGCAGATTGTACAAAACAAAAAAAAAAAGAGGCCGTCTGACAACTAGACACCGCATTATGTTACCGTACAGCGCAGGTGCAGTTGTGAAAATAGGCAAAAGACAGAGTTTCTCACAGCTGTTGGTTTATGACTTATAATTATTGTCATAACCATAACTGTCATTCAACACCACATAGTCTGGTTTATGTGTACGTGCTGTCAGAGTTGCTCTGTGTTGTGTTTTGATTTGTTGCATTCATTTTCTTCATTTCCTGACTCTCCTTTGGTGAGTCATGACTCCTTTTTGTTTTTTGTCCCGTCACCCCTGGAACGAAATGAACAAAAAGAATGAAGAACTGGTTTTCGATGGTTAGATCAATGCACGGGTGGATGAAAGCGTGGACACACAATTCAATCCTTGGAAGTTTTATCACACTGAAAGCACAAAAGTTCACCTCTTTCTTTCTTTCTTTCTTTCTTTCTTTCTTTCTTTCTTTCTTCATTTCTTTCTTTCTTTCTTTCTTTCTTTCTTTCTTTCTTTCTTTCTTTCCTCGTTTCATTTTAACGCTTTTAAAATCAATGTAAATTTAACTAAATGCTTCAAATAAAAAACATGACATGAATGCAAATTTCAACAATGTTATTTCCCTCTTATTTACACCACTCTGAAGCCGCCGCTGCCACCGGAATGACAACCCTTGTTGGGATTCTGTCGCATCAAGCCAGCAGATTTGAATGCTAAACCCATTAGCCAAGCATCACTCACAGTCAGAGCTGGCGATGATAAATAACCCAACCAGAGAAATCTGATTAGGGGAGACGAAGGCAGGGGATCTGAGGGAATGAGCAACAGCAATGTCGCCGTTATCGGGCCTCAGTCAGATTGGAAATCACACACCGAGAAAACATGAAATGTTCATCTGCAGTGGGTTGTGTCGGGTGTTTTTCTAAAACATGGATTGGGACCCAAAATTGGGTCTTTGGTGGGTTGCAATTAAATGAAAGCTGAACTTTGTGTGCATGTTGCTAAGCTCTGACACGCCAAAGTCACTGATCTGCACAACAAACAGGCTGGTAAATAGATATATTTCACTGGGTGCTGTTGGCTGGAGGGGAAGGCAGTGGTTGAGTGAATCATTCACATTCACCTGGCAGTCAACCATGTACACACTGACACTCATATATGTGCTTTTTGTACAGTGTTTTAACACCTGCTCTGTTTAATACCCCCTGGGTAATAATCAGTAAAACTACGGAAGCCAATGTCCTATTATTTCTGACTTAATGAAATATTTTTTGTTGATTGATTGACATCTGAGACAGACAATTAAGTCAGTGAGTATGTACAAACAAGCGGGTTTAAAAAATGAACAAGCTAAAGACAAACGTTGGGAAGCACAGAGAAATATCCTTTTTTTCCTTCCCAGTGATCAAATTCACTTGAGCAAACAGAAAACATTTGCATGTCATGACGCCATTTGCTATCATGTAACTAACAGTGCTCTGTGTTGTACCTCCTCTGGTTTTCATTGCAGAAAGTCATGCCTCACTGGATTTACAAGGACTGGCATCAGGTGTGCTTTGACTCTGCCAAACTCTCACCAGGGATGGCAGGTTACTAAAAACAAACCCCTTATAAGCCAATGTTATGTTTTAAGTACAGATGTACTTTCGCAACATGAACCTGAAACACCTAAAAACATACAGAACATTATACTTTTAAGATGTTTGCTTTAGTGCAGCCCTCATATGCTTCTATAAATTCTCCTTCCTGCTGTTCATACTGGCCTTGAAGTGATCCCTTCCCAGTCAAATAGAAGTGGAATCCTTAAGCTGAACATTTTGGGGAAAACATACTTTCCACTTTTGCAAAGGCTTAGAAAAGAACATCTATTTAACTTTTTATTTAAAGTATTAAATTAGCCTCCTGGAGTAATTAGCTTAGCATTAAGACGAAAGCCCAGTCTTATTAGATGTATCTGCATGGTGTCTTTTAAAAATTGCCATGTTTTACATCAGAGCTAGAAACTGTAGAAACAGAAGGAATCCTAAGATTTTCTTTACTTTATTTTCTTTACTTTACTTCCCAACTGTTCTCGTGCTACTCACATGTGATACACAACTCCCCCGTGGAAAGAAAGTCACTCTGTTTCATTTATTTTCAAAAAAAAAGAAGAAAAAAAAGCCAAAATTAATACATTTGCACTAAACAGATTCCATGAAATACAAAATATTCTGTGCTCCTCTGTGTAACTGTGAAGCCATTAGTGACTCAGCTAAGACCAACTGTCATGGGACAAAAATTCAGGGACTTTTCGGCTGAACTCAGCTGTTTTTAGGCTTTTAGCACAGAGTAGGTCGGAGAAAAGTATGGAAATACTGTAGATAAAAAAATGTGCTGTAGAGAGCTACAATTTTTTTTAGGTATCACTGACACCTGTGGGCACATGTTGATTCCATGTTTTTTGTTGTTGTTTTTAAATTTGCTAAACAATAGTCAAAAAAATTGAACTTTTGTGTTTCATATTTCACAACATATATATATACTGCATAGAAGAAATGTTTCTGTTCTCCCTACTTCTAGTCATGGTTGTGCTGCTTCTACAGAGGTGCAGACTTATAAGTTAAAGCCCACAGTGAGGAAAAATCTAACAGGAAATAATGTCATTTAATGGGGAGTTGCATGCTGATATTATTTTATCAACCTCATAGTGACAGCAAACACAGTAAATGTCGTAGCGCCACACGACTGCTCACCAGAAACATCATTTTTACAATAGATAGTGTTAAAATGACAACATAATACAGTTTAGTAACAGTTAGGCGCAACCAATAAGTTGCATTGACTTAATCAACATGTTAGTGTTCAGTTTGTGGGTCATCATGTCATTTCTACTCTCTTTTTTTTTCTTGTATAAAGCAGCTTCTCCATGGGCACGAAAAAATGGCATTAGTTTGTCTCTGCTCTGTTTTTTTTTTAGAGCCACATTTCCAAGCTCTGGCACGCTAAAAAGGTCAGCCTAGACTCACATGCAACATCTCAATGAACCAATCAATTCAAAGCCCTTAACATGGTCACTAAGGTCAGATATATACATTTACAATCATTATAGTAACCCTTAAGGTCAAACTGAATTCAATTAAATAATTTATGTCTATACAGCATTTACATCCATCCAAGGTAATTCTGTGCAAATGAAGGTGTTGTAGTTTTGTCGTATCCTAATTGAATTTCAGGTAAGAATATGTAAAAATGAATGGCTGCTCCCTTGAAAACATAAACTCTGATAAAACACATACATATTTTACACACAGTTCAATGCTTTTTGTTGTTGTTGTTTCACTCATTTCAAGTGAAAAAGCAAGGTTATTTTATTCTGCTCTGACTGTGCAGCAAGTGCAAACGCCACGATCTGCAATACATTTGATTGCATATCCCTATTAGCGAGATATTTTTTTCTTCTGCAGCCCCAGACACACAAGCACACCACAGCATCAAACCATCACTCCTGGTTAATTATTAAGAGCAAATTCAATTTACCCTCATCAGTTCACTGACAAGCCCCGTATACTTTCTATACTGAGCCACTTATATGTTGCATAAGCATTCCTGGTGACAAACAATTACACAAGCACACACACACACACACGCATGCATTGATTGACCTTTCCCACTGAGTGTTATTAATACATGCAGGTTGTATTAGGAAAGGTTAACGAGCACTAAGGCCAGCACCGCTCGCATGGAATACAAACAAGAACAGTAGAGGCCTAACCCTACACACAGAGGCCATGTGACTCTCAGTAGCTCTGAAAGATATTTATATTCATGTAATTACAATAACTGCACAGCATACACACTGAAAAGCATGAACTTGATGGCGGCGATATATACTTGTGAAATAACAGTGAGAGGGTTAATAATTTAGAGAAGGTTCAACCCCCATTTTGTCATGAGTTCAAATACTTTGTGAGTTCAGCTACAAAACAGTCGACACATTTCATTTTAACAGCCTTCAGAGCTTTCAACCACATCTCATGATCTTTATTCAGGCTATAGAGGTGGCTCAGGTGTCACCATGTAACCTAAGCATGGAACTTGTGTCATGCAAAGTAAGGATAAAGGATGGTCTTTTGCAGCGCTTCCCCCCGAAAGCTCTGAAAGCTAGTAAATGGATCTTTGAGCTTGGTTAACTTTGTTCTATACACTGTTCCAAAAAGCCAAAAATTAACTTTTAATAGTCACATTGTCATGTTTCATCACAAGTGACTCTGTGGTCATGAAAAAAATAGCTGTCCTCCCCCTGAAGGCGTAACTGGTATGATGTTGTTCAAGGCCATAAAAACCCTTTCGGAGAGTTTTGCAGACAAGCTGTCTGATCTTGTCACAGAAGGCTGCTGTTCAAATTCTGTTCCCCACAGTGAAGTCATAACAATTTTCTTTCCCTAGCCTTAACCAAAGTGTTTGAGTTGGCTAAACTGGCATGTATTTGTTTACATGTTGCTAATTCATTATTCTGCCAACTTTCACCGTCAGAATGATCTCTTAGCACCCTTTTTTTTTGTTTTTTTTTTCCTCTGCATCCAAGAATAGAGATTACTGTCACTGGATTACTTTAATTGTGCAGAAAACTTTCAGGCAAGTTTTGGAATGATCTAAGATTATATATGTATTCTTACTTACAATGCAGAATAACATCCTTCAAAAGAGTATGTCACCTAATCTAGTCTCTATAGCTATAGTTACAGCTCAGCTTACCTCCACAGTGCTGTGTCCACGCTTGAAAATGATCTTGCTTCATGCATTATCACTATGCTGTAAAGGGAAATAGCTTCAGCTTGTCTGTATTTCTTTCAACCAATCACAATCACCACGGCTGATGCTAAGCCCAGGATGCAGCAGTGGTGCCCCTTTTAAACAGTGTTGCAGGGGTAACTTGGTTTTGGTGGCACTTACTTGGAAAATGAAAAACTCTACAAATGTGATATGCAAGAACATCACAAGTCCACGAGAGTTTGCATGGACCCAAAACGGATCCGCACGTAGCTATTCTACAAGGCCAGTGGTGTGCAAGTGCAGTAGATGCCGATCTGCTACACATGTATAAAAGTCCTCCAAACGGACTCCAAATGGACGAAGAAGTAGTAGAAAAGCAACAGCTATGCGTCTGTGGTGCCCATGTGCGCATCCGCAAGGAAGTATAATCAAGGCATTAGACAGCAGATGTTCTAAACATATTCTCCGTAGTTCTTCGCAGCTACTCACCAAAGGAACCAAGCAGGTCTGCCGTCTTGCATGATCCAAATCGGTGTCAAAACCTGTGACTTTCACTGTGTAGGCTGCTCGCTTGAATTGTTTCCTTTAGCGACGAGGATTTTGGAAACAGTAGCACGCAGATAGTCTCAACGGAGGGGAGCGCAGTGTGAAATTTGTGGCCAGTGGCAGCCCTATGTATCATGTCAGTGTGTTCTGAACCAGGGAAGCAGCAGGTATACAGTTTGTGATGCAAATGGAGGCAGTTGGGAGCTGTTAAACATCATAATTGCTCCTGAGTTGTGTCACAACCTCTGCTGCAGCTCCAACTGCTGACGAAGTTGGTGAGAGGGCCAAACTACAATATATATATCTTGCTCTCAAGCAGCCGCTGTCTCTTTCTCCCTCTACGCTCTCATCTCACTCCCCAAACACCCCTCCCTGTACAAATCTGTTTCCTAGAAGATGTTTATATACAACTAATTTGCAACTAATATTACATTTCGTAGAATACATAAGGCCCATCTGATTACGTTTTCTAATAATGAGGAACAAAGATATTGTCAATTAGCGTACTTTGCAAGGTGCAAAAATGCAGATCATGAATGCATCTAGGCCTGAGTGAGCAAATGATACTGATATGTACATTGATCGATACAATTTAGATAAAAATCCACTGTAGTTGAATTTTAATGGATAAGATGCAAACCGCCATGAAGGCACATAATGAAAATGCAAGGTTCAGTTGTATAAGCAAACCCCAAGTGTGCTCCCTCCCTGGCTCATAAACAGCCTGTCATAATATAGCACGCCACAAGGGACACACAAACAGCCATTTATTCACCAGGCATGTTGTTCTGTTGTACCAACAACCTGCGACAACTACACAAACAGTGTCGAGAGAAAATGAATGCTGCAGGGTCCTCACACAGTGGAGGTATTGGTTGGTCGTCGGCTTACTCCGCTACCAGTCCGCTTCCACCTGGGCCTCCTGTCGCCCCCATCCGCTTCTGCAGACCTCCCTTGGTGGAGGTCGTGGCCAAAGGGGACTGGCAGCTTCCCTTGCGAGATGAGCTTTGTAGTAAAATCGAGCTCCTGACCAGACAACCCTTTGCACTACTTCCCAGGTGACCCACTCAGAGGGCTGACGGACTTGACGTTGGGGTGCACGCAGATGCTATTGTGGAGTTTGTTTATTTGTAAATGTAATTTCTAGGTAACGAGTTGCCTTCCAGCACCAAAGAGACTGAATAACTGTTTACTGTCTAAAAGTAAGACAAGGTGATACAGTCACATTATCTTACTTGTGAACAAGATGACCTACACAACCTCAATTCAAAGCTAATAGCTGCCATATGTGTCATTTAGGAAAGCACAGATGGAAAGCATGTGTGGTCCCGCAGAAAACATACAACATACTGTACATCACAAATGATCTGAAGCCGATCTCTTTCTTTCTTGCATGTCCAAAAAATGTCCTGCACATTCTCATCCTTGTTCCCACATCACAGAGCCCCCATGGATGACTCAAAGCTTTAATAGCTCTGGAAACTACTTTAAAACGTGTAGAGTCACAAAAATAAATGTAAGTCGCATATGACTTGGAACATCTCTCTCTGTGCCTCTCTGTTCCTCTCTCTCTTTAACTGGGTCAGTGTGATGATGGTGTCAGTGTCTGGACTCAGCAGCAGCATATTTGCATCAGTCATCCCAACTAGACCGTGAAGAGAAGGATTTCCCTGCTCAGCTGTGCCAGTGAGTCAGTGAAATATACCCTCATAAAACCCTGCTGGACTGAAAAGAGGCCTGAGGATAACTTGGATCCATTTAATGGGCTGAACTTCAGGCTCTTTGCTTTTGGCAATGCAGATACACTGTAAGTGGAAAGTAACATCCCATGAGACTGATACTTCACATAATGATGCTTATAAAGACCCATAGACATCATTCTTATGGTATTTTATGGAGTTTTTTTAAGGTAGCCCTGGCTACCAAATCTGTACAGGCTCAGATTTATTATTGAAAAAGAAAAAAAAGCATAAAACACTTAAAATGTGCAAGAGTGCATCCGAGGTTACTGTCCCACATTTGTTGGGGGTGTTTTTTTGCCTTCATTTTACATTTGTCTCGATATTTAGAGGAAGGTGGCTCTCTTTAAACACATTATCCAGATTTTATAGCATGAACTGAAGAGTGTCAGGAAGAAAAACATCCAGGGCTGTGAGCTGCATCAACATTTGTGATGGTGTGCAGTTAATTCTGCTGAGACGCCAAGACGGCCCTCTGGTGTGCTTTAAGGTTGGATAAAAAATCAGTGGTGCAGTCAGAGCTACGCAACCGAATTCAACCTCTAATTAGGCCTGCTCATCCAAATTTAGAGGATGGTGGTAATAAAAAAAAAAAAAAAAAAAAGAAAGAATCCAGCAGCCTCAGGACATCCCTAAACTTGAAAATTTGGCTGCGATGGCAACTTTGCGGCTTAATTAATAGAGCAGGCGGGCTTGTTGAGTCATATCAAAACAGCACCGGATACTATTACAAAATAGTGATGAGACTGAGTTGTGGTTAATTAAAGTCACATTGAGAGAATAATGCACACACGCTGCATATTCAGTTACAGACACCCATCTTTGTTCTTTGTCTCACCATTCTGACAGTGAGGTCATCATGTCTAAGACACAAGGCTGCATATTCTCCTTGTTTTATTTGATGGGAAATCTTGACAATGCATAATGCGACTACTCAAATTCCATTACGTAAATCTGTTTTCATTTCATTTTGTCTTTCCTGCTTTTCTGGAAAGGATACAGTGTGACAAAGACTGATAGCACGTACACACTGATAGTACAGATAGATAACAGTCACTCTGAGTCATCACCCAACATTAAAACGCCCACTTTCTCACTCCAACCTCACTTTCCCTCGTAATGCTCTGAATACAACTTCCCAAAGTTTAAAATTGATGTGTTTTAATGCTTTTTTTTTTTTCTCCCCCCCCTATACTTGGGTCAACTGAGAGTCAGCCAGCTGGGCCTTGATCCTGAGCTCACCCTCAGGTAAACTTTCAACTAGAAAAGACCCCCGTTGCTACTTTCAACTCTTCATCTCCTCTTACTCCTCTTCACCGCTGCAAAGTGCTTTGTTGATAAACCCACTTTAGGGTTCATCGGTCTGTCAGAAGATTTCGCTCACTCCATTTGTTGCAGACAAATTTGCGTACGTGTATGTTGTGTGCAAAAAAAAAAAATGTCCACTACACTCGACAGATGAGCTGAAATGGCACGCCGATATCAGATCTCAATACAAACTCTCCCTGGAAGCGTCTCTAATGTGGACTTAACTTGATGTGATCAGCAGATACACGGCGCTCATGCTAAAATGCATAATGCTTACTCTGTCATTATCAGAGCAGGAAGCCGCTCGCCTCCTCGGACTCCACAAACTGAGAAATACTCAGTATGAAGTGCAGCTCACACACACACACACACACACTCGCGCGCACAGACGTATACACACAAACACATTTGATCAGTGGTACCACTAGCTGTGCAAAAAGGACAGTTCTTCTGCCAAGGCAACATGCTGTTGGCGAGCACTGTGAGAGGCTGTCATGGAGTCTTCTGCTCACTTAGCACTTCACACACAGTCTGTCGTACTCTGTGTTACTCACTCAGCAAAAGCTTGAAGCGTGCACGAGTGTTTTGTGTGACGGCCCAAAAAACACAGTCCTGGATAACCTGGAAACAAAGTAAAAGAAACAGAAGATTTGATTCTTAACTTAGTTGGTAAAAGCCCAGTTTTTTTTTTCTTTTTTTTTTTTTTAAATGAGCTGAGACTGAAGCCAGAAGCAGAGAGAATTCACCTCATGAGAGATGTTTGATGACTGATGGACTACCCTCAGAGGTAACACACCCTTTCAGCTGCACATATTTTTACTCTGGCTTGCCAAGGAAATGAAATGTTATATAGCGTTAACCACAAGGGGGCCACTAATACAATGTAAACCGCATTTTATTTAATTAGGTTCTCTGTAGCTCAGCATAGTGTGTCTTTTTTTTTTTTTTTAAAGAAAACTATGTCAGCATGGCAGCGACACACACACACACACACAACACACAGGTACGCGCACATATGCTCAGACATCCTTCACTTCCTTTCTTTTCTGCTTCCATGTTGATTGTGCTGACACAAACACGCCCCTCACCCACTGTCACCCTCACATATGCGCACACACATCAAACATCACTTCTCCTGGCATGCACACAAAGACAAACAAATAGTCCCCTCACATGCAAGCCGCACACGCTCACATCACACACAACAGCCACCTTACATACGAGAGAAACACCTGATGTTGGCCAACTGGAGTCGACTGAGAGGTGTTACTTCTGCGCCTGCAGTTGGAGAAATCCTCCGTCTGAGAATTTAAGAGAAATGGGGGATAATCTTTATCTTCTAATGATCCAGCTTCTCTCTAAACATTTCTAAGCGTCCAGCGGTCAAGGGTACAACACACAATACACAAAAAGTGTGGCATCGCTGCACCTCACCCCGCTCAGCGTTACTCTGCCAAAGCCTCTCTCGGGCTCATTGTGAATGATGACAGCGTGTGTTTGTATGGTGCAGTCAACAATAACATGATGTTAATGCTTTCATACCTTTAATCAGTTCGTGCATAACCAACGAAAAAAAGCATGCTGGGACTGACAATAATGCAGACAGCCATCCCATTGTGTTACATCTGTGTAGATTATAGTTTCAAAGCCCAGACAAGCAAGTGTTGATTCACTGCTTTTTAAATGTAATATGGAATATTATGGAATTTAACAGATGTTGAAATGATTTGGCAAATGATGATCCCTGATATAAAAGGAATCAGGGTTTGTGTGCCGTAGTTTGTTAAAACAAAGCCAACAAAAAAAAATTGTTTAATCAAAGCTGCCAGTTGTTCTTGTTGATATACGTTATAAATATAAAATCGTTTTCAACAGAATACAATCAAATGTGACAGAAAACACAAATCCCTCCAAGGGCGGCTTAGATGGGAGATTAAGTGCTTACGAGCTTTCATGGAAATTTGTGTGCTGAAAAGTCAAACTGTTTCTACAAAATCAGTCGCTTTTTTTTTGCTAAGTTTGTTTCTGAATAACCGATGTGGTTCTACCTGCAGATCTGTGAATGACACACACACACACACACACACACAAACACCTGTGTGAACTGACTTTCTAACCTTGGCATGAGTGTCAACCAGGTGGAAAAACTAATTCAGGCGCACACGCCGATACAGAAGAGTTTGCTATAACAGTTACGACATCAACACCTTTGTAACCCATCACTTTTGTTCGTAAATCCTTAGCCTATCTATACTTTGAACAAGTCTGCAAATGTAAGGGATGCCTAAGACAGGCTTAAAAGGCTGAAGGTAGTCAAAAGAAATCATTATTCCATACAAAAATCTGACTTGTACTGAATGTCGCTTAACATCTGACGTTATGTATTAAGGAGCAAATTGTCATATGCAGTACGTAAGTGCTCCTTATTTAGTTTCATTATTCCCTAGATCAGATTGGATAATGGAAAGACAGCTTTAGCTCCATACATTACCCTCCAGTCAAAGTTGAATAAAGGCTAAATACATATGGAAACATATAGATAAAAAGCTGCTCGCTTCCCAGATGTGATTAATGAAGTGAGAGTCTCAGTCGACCCCTCTGACCTGCGCCAAGGCCGTATAGGACCAGAGCTATAGAGCCCTGAGGCGCTGGGAATGTTTGTGTGTGCTAATGGCCGAATGAGAGAAAGAGGTGTTTGTGTGCATGTGAGTGTGTTTTCATGTGTGTGAATATGCATACTTTTTTTTTTTTATACGTGTGTGTGTGTGTGTGTGTGTGTCTGTGTGTGTGCACTGAAAGCTACATACCCCGAGGCTGTGACAGACGGACTCTAAACCATGTTACCCACACACCCCACTGCCTCGCTTAATAGTGCATGAGATAAGAACATTTGGACTTCAAAATGCCCCTCCACCTCCTTTCTCTATGGGAAACTGAGTTTTTATGGCCCCCCAGTTTAAAACAATGGTTCCAATGGTTTGGGATTATTGAAAGGAAACCCTGTGTCAACAACTACAAGATGTCCTGGATGGGTTTGGAAGCTCGGTGTAAACACTCAGGAATTCGGCAGCACAGTATTTGGATGAAACTGTACGCTTGTGCACTTGTGACAACACACACGCGAATAAACAGACACACACTGACGCACATGCAGGTGCACTACATGTGGACACAAACTGTTTTTTTTGTAGACACAAGCAAAAACAAGCCACATCACATTAAAATTGAATGTGCACAAAATATCATCTCTGCCTGCCCCTTCTATTACCACAACTTAACACCATGGAGGTTGTGTAAATGTTGCACAGCACATATTTTATTCTCTGCAGGGCAAATTCTTGTGGGCAGAAGCAGGCTACACCTCTCAAATCTGCTATAGGCTCCATAGTTGTTTAAGAGCCATTTATAACTCTGGGAAACCTGATCTCATTTTTGTTTGCCATTACCTGTGCAGTCAAACAAGCATGGTAACCCGACGAATGAGAAAAGTAATCTGAAACTCACTCAAAAAGTAATAAATCGCGATCCTTCCCGTGCAAGTCAGCGGTAATGTGAGGAGGGGCGCCTTCTAAAGCAGCAAACTCTCACAGAGATCAGATGAACGCAAGTGACACTGCAAGACAGAGACCCAGTCATCAAGAGATGGAAGCAGTGCACACCTGCGAAAAGAAGGACTGATCAACCGCCCATTATAGACATGGAGAACTATGACAAAAGGACACAGAACGAGAGCGAAACAGGCATTAGAGCTGCTCGCCACTTGAGCACATTTATGCTCGAATACAGTATTGCAGACAGGGAAGAGGTGGAGAGTGGGAGGAAGAGGCAGACAGAAGAGACACAGCCAGAAACATACAGAGAGAGAAATAGAAACAGACAGTCAGCCAGCCACAGAGGTAGCCAGAGATCAGGAGAAATAGCGAGGAAGAGAGCAAAAAACAGACAGACATCCCAGCCGGGACAGGCGGACGGCACTGGCGCAAGGAAACTTAAAATGCAGATTCTGAAAGACAGCAATATATATATATACCAGCATGAAACTGAGGGAGAGAGAAGCAAAAAGAGAAGGCAAAGTCAAAGTGTAACTGGAGGGGGGAGAGAGAGAGGAAGAAAAAAGTGACAGATGAGGTAGTGCAAGAAGGGTGAGAGCTTGAGATGAAGAGAGAGACGTACACAGACTGATGGAGAGTTCATAACTCAGCAGGGATTCTTACATTCTTGTCTAAGGGCACAATCCAACAGAAAAAAAAATACTCCACATGACAAGGACAACTTGTCTTTCCTCCACACCCTCTTTAGCTTGTATTGTGAGACTGTGAAACAGCCTGTAAACTAGCCTCTCACTGTCAGCCAACCAGATCACCAGCCATCCACACTGTAAAAAGTGACTGCACCAAACCATCAGCTTCGTTGGATCAATAGGCTTTTTTTTTGTTTTGTTTTGTTTTGTTTTGTTTTTATGAAGACATTACAAAGGGATTAATATCTAACTACTGTTGACTATGTCCCAGAATACGCTTTATTTTGAAAAGGTAATGATGCCACTTTGTGCGGTGTTTTCATAAAATGCGACGCCTTCTGCTTTCGTGAGGTCTGACAGAGTATTTTTAGACTCTTTGGAAGCTCCAAGGATAGATGAATCAGCACAAAGTGACAGCACATTATCAGTCTAAGACAGTCTGAGTTCCACTGAGACAAGAATAATACAAACCCATGTCTAAAAGTCTGGAGTCGCCCTTTCAAGTGAATGCAAATTGGTACCTAAAGTTTTGAGGGGTAATGTGTAACATTTGTGGCTGGTATTGCTGTCACTGTCAAATTTGCATTTCTGTCTCGCATCATTTCTGTCAGTGTGGAGCCAAATGAACTGGCGGTGAACTGAAGAGGAGGCTGGCGCAGCGCTCTCACTGTCTATTGTGGCGAGGCAGCATCTCACTGTGTGTCTGTGTGTGATAGAGAAAATCAGACAGAAAAATTAAGTCAAAGGAAAAAAAAAAAAAATACAGAGGCAGAGAGGAGGGGGAAGGCAACAGGGAGAGCAAGATGGAATAGATTATAGGGTGGATAGTAAGAAATGCAGTGAAATGGAAGGAGAGAGTGTTGAGAAAGAAAGAGTAAACACCTATTTGCAAGTGTCCTTGTGTCTGCCGGCTTTCATACTGAATATCTTTGTGTCTGAGTAGCCACAGTTTACTGTGTCAGCAGCTCTCATTACCACAAATATAGCTGAGGACATCAGAGAGCTCACTAAGTAGCTGGTAAAGCAGCCTCTGTCTATCTGCATACAAACAACAGCAGCACAGAGACGCACATTCACACAGCAAACACAAACAGCAGGAGGAAAAAAAAAGCAAATGAACACAGAACCACTGGTACGCAGGAAACACTTTTACACATATGAATGTTGTAGAGGCTGGAAATGGATTATCTACCAAACCCAACAGAAAACTCATCTAAATGGTGCACAAGGATTAACTTTGCATGCGCAAGAATATTCAGATGGCTTTATTTGAAGCCAAAATGAGGCCAGTCAGGATGCCTGAAGTGGTGACGTGAAGGCAGGTAATTTGTAATAAAACTAAATGAGTCATATTAATGGACAATTAGGTTGTAATTCAGCATTCTCAATTCCCTCTCGACCAATTAAGGTGTTTACACGGGGCCATTTTAATTTGGAAAAAAAGAGCAAATCAGGCTTGTTAACGAGTTATTAGCCAGAATGTAGCGCAGATATCGTGCAGCATTTACACTTGTTAACTGGTTACACTGGGTAACCAGTCGCGGAGATGTGAATTAGTTTGATTATTTATAATTAACAGTAAATGTTATTAAAAATGTGAGGTTTTGCAGTTTATAGATAATTCAATCACCATTTTCCAAGAAAGGACAACACGCCGACGGATTACAGAGTCACTTGTAAGTCTAGCCTGTGACAGCTATGTGAAAGCCAACACTGCCTGTCTGTCAAAGTGCACAGGGTAATTGGCTAATGCATAATTGAACACATGACTCATGCTTACTCAGCTCATTTCTCGGCCGAAGATGCAGCCTTGACCTTGCCTGAGAAGAGATTTGTGTCCACATGTGATTCAGCACTGGATGGTTAGTCTTAATAAGAGCGGTGGCTTAAAGTTGAGGTGTTGTGAACATTGCCACAGGCTCTACAGCAAACACAATGTGTGGGCTGGATGCGCAAGTGTGTGATAATTTCCGTTATTGTCAGCAAGCCACACACACACACACACATTTTCTACACACAGTCTGAGCCAGAATCTAATTTTATTCAGCAAGGACATTTACAAGTACCATGAATTTGACCTTGTGAACTGGCGCTGGCAACACAGCGCAGTACAGAATAGCTAACAGCTGACGCATATTAATTAGATGCATAATAATAAGAGCAGGGCATGACTTGGCCTTATTCAGCCACATTCCCACCAGACATTACGCATTGACCTCATATGAAAAAAAAAGGAGAGAAAAAAAAACCTGAAAAGAAATATGTCAGCCGTTATTCTCCACTGGATCTTGTTTATTGTCCATGAAAGCCTTCGCTTGAAGTTGCGATCTGATTTTTGTTTTTATTTTTACCTAATACAAACAGAACAAACCCACATCAGTAGTCGAAACAGTGAATTAGTTAGCTTGCCTCATGCTGAAATATATACGTTTCAGTGAATGCCCCACAGTTTTAAATTGCTTTTAAATTAATTGTACCAAATGAAACTCTAAAGTCTACCATCTGTCTGTTCGGTGTGCGCAGAAAATAAATAAAAATCTAGTGTTTGTACTAAGCCCTGACCCTGTAAACAGGAAACAAAGTGACTCAGACCATCCATACAACACTGCACCAGCGCACTGCGTGCACGTTTAAGCTTGTGCATATTTAAGCTTGTGCACGTCTGCATTTGTGCACAGGAAAGGGGGAAAAGAGGGCAGTAGGAGCGAGAGGGATGGTAAATCCAGCATATGCTAACTATCTCAATAAGCTACCAAAGTAAATATCAACAATCTTTCTCCAGAATCACCTTTATATGCAGTGCTGTGTTGTACTGGACTTGCATCCACCTGTGTCCATCCCAGAGACTGCATCCAGCTCAGAGACTACTACATTATTGAGAGCGAGACATTTACTCGGGCTTATTCAGCCCATTTCCAGGCACTCAGATTATGCCTCGCGCTGGACTGGAAAATCGTGTCAATGCAGATGCTCTTACGGGAAGGCTTTCGGTCTGAGGCGTAATCTGCCTCCAGGAAAACCAACTTTTTACAGTCACTGTCACACGGTTATATCACAGACATTCCCGTATGTGGATGAGCTCAGATGCAAATCATACAAAAAAAAATTAGGCAACCAGCGATAAACTGTGAGTCATCTTGGATCTGGCAACACAACATCATACCGCAACAAGAACACCAGAATTTGCATCTCACAAGAAAATAAGATTGGAGTTGATGGATTAAAAGAAAGAGGATGGAAAGACATAAATAGATATGTTCATGGATTAAACTTTCCAAAATTGTCATAAAAGAAAAAGCAGAGGTCAATTGGATATACAAATGTACAAGTAATGTGAATATCATGAGCCTAGAAGAATAATTTGATTGCAAGACCAAACAAAAGCACAAGAGCATATGTAGACAACCCCTGGTCCAGTTGACTGGCTGCTATCACTAGCTGGTCTGCATGTGATCTGTTATCAGATGATGCAGAGACCTTCCTCCAATGTTGTAATCTTGATGTATAAAAATACATATGTATCTCATATTCCTGGAAGCAGAGTTGTTTGTATGTACACACAAAGGAAGAATGAAGGTGTGTTGGACTTACAAAGAGGCAGAGACTGGGACAGTTTAAAGTCGGATATCTCAGCCAGTGTTACGGGACGTAATCTGACTTATCACACCACATCCAGCTAAGCTCAGAGATATCTCCATCAAAACAGATCAGATTTAGTACTAGTCAACCATAGTACACAATTCTGACAAGGTGCAAAGAAAAGATGACACAAGATTATATTTTTTTGGATTAACCCGCTCGAATATTTTTTGCAGCATACAGCACAAAGTATCAAACATAAAATCTATATTTTTAGGCAAAATGCTTCTTATTTATCACTAATATGTCACCGAACTATAATCTGACTGCTATATCTGAACACTTGTCCTTGCAGTAACATTCTGAAAATAGCTCCGAGCTCTAAAATAGCCACTGCACTGTGGATTAGCAGTAAGATGGTGCAATGTCACATTTAAACATCTGCTCTATGTTTGGTTTGATATCTGATGTGGAAAGCTGGAAACACACGATATCATTAAATTAGTAAAGACAAAAATCGTTGTCTAAAAACTGAAGGAAAGCAGGAAGAAAAACCCTCAGTGACACTTCCAGGGCAGCAGGATTGGAGCTCATTTTTAGCTATTTCCTCTGTGGTTTTACATCATTGTAGATTCTCAGTCACTCTCTCACGCTTTTATTCTTTTATGAAATATTTGCTACTTTGCTGTGATCGTTTTTTGTTTTTTTTTTGGTTTGTTTTGTAAAGTAAATATTTTAAATAATTACTGTCAAAACATTGCAAGTCCACAGAAAAATCAAAGGATGCCAGTTTTCAAACAGAATGGGAGGCATTAATTTTCCCTTTCAGCTCGCAGACTGTGGCTGGAAAAAGCTTTCGTCTGCACTCAGCTGTGTCGTGACTGACGCTTTGGTGCACGTTAATGTAAAGAAACGTGACCCTCTGGCTGATTTTGTGGAAGGGAATGTGGAAAAGTGAGAGAAAATTACTGTAGATTTGTTTCCAAGTAGAAAAGGGAGGTGAGCAGCTGCCTCCTGTCTTGTCTCATTTCCTACTTTTTAACAAATTATGCACACCCTGGAAAACACCCCTACTTTGAGTTAGAAACATTCCATCAGCATGAAAACCTAAAAGGTAAACTTTTAACTCCTGACCGTTGCCCGTAGTCATACTTTAAAACTGCTATGTGGCTTCGCAAACTCATAGCAGCTCCTGTGGTCCTCCCACTCTGGGATGCTTGACATATAGTCTGCACTCAAAGAGTTAGAAGAATGACTCTGCATGAAGCAGAGCAGTGACAGTCAGGTCATGTACTCCCATACAAGCACAGAGGACAGTTCAACCGTTAACTAATGCTGGGCCTTACTCTGTTCCAAGTTGCTGGTCTGAGAAAACAGCTCAGTCCAGGTTCAATCTCAGGACAGCAGCACGCTAAGCTGCAAGCTGGGGCTCCATCACTGACAGCTTTTCTGTCTATAACCCCGTGCTGAAGGCTCTCTTCTCTTCACTAACTGTGCTCTGGCACTGCTGTAGATCAATTAGCCCAGGACAGATGTCATTTCAATTAGGCCGTACAATGCGGTGCCTGACTTAAAGTTCCCCGCTTCGCTCAAGACACAGCAGGAATCTTTTCTGCAGCTAACTCGATCAACACACCACTTTTTTTTTTTTTGCCGGGTCACTGCTTCTTATTTTTAAAACAGGAAACATGACGTTTAGGTGGAAAAAATGTCCGCTTAAGACAAAATAAATAGGAATAAGGCTAGCCAGATAGAGAGAACTACCACTGGATCTTTAAATTCTTTATTTGGAAAAGCTTAAATCTGAATCTGACAGAAAAAATACTAGTTTGGGTTTACACGGGGAAGGGAATGTATTAACAAATGGTGAAAAAACAGCAGTGCATATAATTAAAAAGCTGTCACCGAAAGTGATTTACTCTTTATCATGTTATTAAAGCACAGTCACAGTATTAAAGCCACACCAGCACTGATATCACTCAGCTACACTGCACCTTCAGTGTTCATCCTCTAATGACACATGTGTATGTTAGTGCCTATAAAATCGCTGCTTCATAATCTCCTAACTACCAGACAATAACAGATTTGTCTGTGATAAAATCCCAGTCTTTACACGTATGTCTGTGTTTCTGCCAGCCGACTCCATCGTCACATGTGTGTCTGTGTGTGTTCCCTTGTGGGTTATCCTGATGCATGTCTGTCCCCGTGTTTGTGTGTGTGTGTGTGTGTGTGTGTGTGTGTGGAGCAGATTTAGCTTTGATAAAACCCCAGTCTTTAGAGGGATTATCAGTCCATCCCCAGACAGCAACATGCTGTGCATTTATGGAGGTAATAAGTTGATCTGTGATAGACAGACAGACAACTGGCTAAAGCTGCTATTGGAAATGGCGTCCCTGTATCCGTACCTGGGCTGGGACGAAAAGAGGGAGTCAGAAGCGACACCTTCAGTGACGGTTAAACCTGCTGCGCAACACGCCACGTGAGCCGTCATCCGGTGCATTTTGATTTGGCGCTTACCTTTATGTGTTTTCCGACTGATTTGTCATGCAATTTTCTGCAGTTTGGTTTTGACTTCGCTAAAATCCCACAGGGCAAATGTGCAGCCAGCATAAAAGTATAGCCGCACAATGTGGCACAAAACAAGACATTAACATTTAAACCCGAACATAAAATAACTAAACAGCAATCGACATCATAAAGTCAAGTACACATTTTTTTCCTACGAGATCTAAAGTGGCTATTAAATGTTGCCTCTGCATCATCACTTTTCCACTAAAAGCAGCGTGTTTTAGGATAATTTCACTATTTTTAACATTATCTGCCAGTTATTTCTCATTGCGTGATTTGGGTATTTAAAACTAGGACATAATCCCTCAAAAGGTCACATGTTTGTGGATTCGGGGCTGAGCAGTTTTCAGGTCAGAGCTGTGAAATGCATCTGTACAGTTTTTTTTTTTCCCCCCAAAACAAACCTTGTGTGGTTGCTAAGCTCGTAGCTTCAAACGCTGCCTATCTAGGAAAAGCTTTCCAGTTATCTCTTGTATATGTCTCAAAGTTGAAAATAAAATGACGATTCCACTCACGAATGCTTCTCTCACCACAGTCATGGTGAGACTATAAACGGAAGAGAAGCCGATACAAAAAGCACTATAAAGCTGACTATCTGTGTTATTCTTGCCTTTTTCATCTCGGCTCTTTCCCCTCTCAATCTGCATCCTTATATTTCCTGTCTTGCTTCCTTTCTTTCCTGCCCATCATTTACCCCCATGCCTCTTCTTTCTGCTTCATCTCCCTATGTTTCCTCTCTCCCCTCCTTCAAACGCTCTGCCTTGTGCGCAGTCATAAAGAAATAATTTATTCCTGTCCCCAAGTGCTGGTATGTATTAGCATGCCAGCAGAGCACGTTAACTTATCTCGCGGCTACAGGCGCTGAGTGGTAAAACTAAGCTCTGATAGTTTGCAACAGGATGACCACAGAATGCCTGTAGCTTGGAGAATTAGGACTGTCGTCATGATTAGTAATGGTGGGCCTAATGTTTTACTGCACTGTAATTCACTGTACTGTTCCCACAGTGGAGCGTCCTGTGTGACTCACTCGTGTGCACAAAAGGAGCGTCAACCTAAATTCAGCTGATGGGGGGTAAATTAAGATTATTATTGCTGCTGTTTTTGACAACTTTGCTCATCTCCACCAATTCATTTTTTTTTCATAATACATAACACATATAAAATCTGTCTGAGCGGCTGTTACGCTTTGAAGATCCAACTCAAAATTCACTTGGCCATCTGTCAGCGCTTGTATCCGAACATCAAACATTACAAATCGGAGGGTAAAAATAGTATAAATCTTTCTTTTTTTTTGTGAAAAAGCACAGTGTAAACATGCACAGCACTGGGTCAAATGTTGCGTGTGCAAGTATCAAATGCTGCGAAAACAGATTGGACCTTAACTGGTATTTGCTGTCATTTTGTGGTTTGATGAACCAGAAAATACAACTAGTGTACACATACATGTATTATAGTGATTTCTGCGAGGGGACTGTGAGCTGCAGAGCCCACGAGCTACATGCAATGAGTGGTAAAAATAAACCTGATAGCTTTCCTGAGGCTGTCCACAGGATGTCTGAGAGAATTAGGCTTATGGTAGCGATTAGTTACTCCGGGCCTAATGTTGTATTCTAGTCTAATACACTTTGCATAACATCAGTCCAGCTTACAGTAACATAACTGGATGAGAATAATGCAGATTTAACTGTGTTTATATCTGTGGGATGGGTATCAGTGAGCCGAAGGTACGACAACATGTGATTGGTGGCCTTTCGTCACCAGAAAGCAAGTGAACTCTGTGTTCCTGTGACAGCACATACAGATGAATGAGAGATTATGATGACACAGATTTAGTTGTGCATATGCTGCAAAAGAAAGAGAGGATGTTAAACCATCCCCCGTTTTAATGAGCATTCCAGCTTAGATGGATATTGAGACTTCAGAAGTGGAAGATGCCACAGACCGCTGTGTTAATGTTGTCCCATGTAACTCAGTGGATTAGTCGCTCCCACAGGGGGGACACTGTACAAAAGAACGTATGCTCTCATAAATTGTCCACCAAATGGCAAATGCTACGAAAAAACCGCACTGTACTTGATAATAGCATTTACTGATAAGCAATGTAATTAAGCTGCACACAGTGGAGCGTGCTGCATTGTAAGAGGAACCATGCCAGTGCGATGCCTGTTAAAAGCTCAGCGCCGGGCCCCGTCATAATGATTAGTTATGCCGCATCTGATGTTTCTGTTTTATTCACAGGTTCATTATCTGGGTACCGGATTGAATCTGCACACTTTGTAATCCACTGTATCACAGGTGAAGAGGAGGGCAGGCTAGATGTGGAGCTCCAGGTGTAGAGTTGTGTTTAATCTGCAAGAACATCAGATTCACTTACACGCTACATCAAAGAGCCAAAGTTCAAATGATTATTCTCGAATAAAGCCCCCATGGTTGCAACCGAAATTAGCGAAATGTGCGATAGTGATGATATTGCAGACATTGTGCGGTTAAATTCAAGATGCGGCAGCGGGGCCAGAAAAAAAAAATATTCAAGAGCAGCTTAAGCAGAAATTAAGGTTGGGATTCCTGCGTGTCTGGTGGATAGTGGGGATAAAACACTGTGCATACTGTCTCGCTCTGATCCCCTGCTCCTACTTACTGTAGATGCATGACTCATCAGCACCCATACTCCACCACTGACCTATATCTGTCCCACCTGTGTGTCACTGTGCTGACTGACCTCGATTCCCACTGATCCAGTCATTTCCAGGCTGTGACCCTGAGTCTGTGCCACAAGAGCCGCAGGAGGCGAGTAAATGCCCTTTTCTTTAAGTCTTGCAGCTCCACTGTTGACATGTGCATGCAATTTGTTCTTATGCTGCCAGATGCTGTCAGGTACCATTACGCTCTTTTAGCTACTGATTGGAATTTTTGCTGATTTAAGGGAAATATCAAGGTAATCTTTTATCATTTACTTTCTAGAATTTAGCATACATTAATTGAATGCCATGTAAATGGTGAAATAGAGAGCATCCGTATTAGGCTTTGGGCTCTCGCGTTGTCGTTTAAATTTAATATCTCAAACGGCTGATGTATTTTTGGCGGATAATTATGGTAAAAAATACTGTAATCTCTCCTGATTGCTCAGTTGTTCCTCGCATTCTGTATGCTTACAGTGACAAACAGCTAATTTCTGAGCAGACATGGTAGATTATCATCAGAGCACATAGCCAAGAGCCACATCCCTCATATCTGTGCCTCTCTCTGCTGCAGAGTATTGCATGGTGAAAATGTGATGCTGCAGGACCATGTGGGCTGCCATGCACAAAGAGGCTGGAGGCGGAGCTTGGATGCTGACAAGTACCGTCGTACGCTCTCATTGGCTCTCAATGACATCACTGATAAAGGTTGGGCTGCAAAGAGAGAGAAAGGAGTGAATCTCGCTTTCTCCCTACCTCACACTCATAAATAGTGAAGTGCAAGTACAGGTTAAGAAGGTCGCCTGCATTTCTTGTGACTCTTTTCTGAGCCTTGTCTGAATTAACTGCTGCGACAGCGACGGGCGCAGTTCGAACACACCTCCTCCACCATGAGATACAGTCGCTCTCGTCTTGTCCCCTCAGTGAACTGAATGTTTTGAAGAAACATTTTCTCTGACTGCGCATCACGGTGCAACGATACGCAGATCAGATCTCACTTCACACAACTGCTGACATTACAGAACATCTCGAATCCAAAGAGACTCGGATGAGGCGCAAGCTTTCAAAGTCAAGCCTGCTGAATCACAAACTTTGAACAGGACACAGCGATGTTGCATGTGATAATCTATGACTATTCAGGGCCATGTATATATAAATACACCTAAATCAAAAGTTAAAAGCTGATGAAGTAGCAGCACAACTGCTTAACTAAAGAGATTTGCATGTGATCATATCAGCTTTTAGTTATTTTATTATACAGTCCAGTGTTCTTGTGCCACAAACTTGAAAAACTGCAGACGTTCATTGAGATTCTATCGGCACTTATTAACTAGTGTGTATCCAAGTGCACGAAGAGTGTGAAAAAGTCAACACTGTACGCTGTGGCGTCAGCTCACAAAACCACAGGCGAGGACAATGTTTCCGTGTCCATAACCATCACATCGCCAAAGTAGCTCATGTCAGTGGAAAACTGATTTGGGAATTCTAAAGATGTAATTTTTGAAGTTGGCCTTCATCAGATTAATTCTGTTTGCCCTTTTTAACCTTTGATCCCACATAAGGTGTGACAACTCTATTATCTGCGGTTACGTTCATGTTACGGTACAGAGGCGATTTAATTTAGCTGAAAATAAATGGGATGTTGTTTGTGAGTGTGTGTACAGCTCTTCCAGTCCTGCAAACAAGTGGTTGATCAAGAGCCAAATCCCACATCCCACTAAAAAGTAATATTACCTACCCATGCGAAGGGCCGAGGAGGATCAGAAATGCAATATCCTGCTATCCCAGGGACTTTGGCCCGGGACATGTCTTGTAGAGAGACTTACTACACATTTTTTATAATCCTCAAAGTGTCTCCATGAGTTTTAGATTTCCAAGTGTGCCAATCCGACTGGCACTGCTGCTGCTGCTGCTGCTGAAGTCTAAATCCTTATGAGATAAGTCTTCACCTTCTCCAAAAGAAAACTGCACAGTCTCTTAATCCTCCTCTTCGTCTTAAAAGTCGCTTGATAGGTGACTCTGTACATCTTCCGTGTGATTTCCACATATTTTTATTTCCTTAGCCTCGCACAGGGGGGAGAAAATGCTTTGCTGGTTAATCTGTGTTCAAATCCCACCTAAGGACAGTTTCCAGAGAAATCAAGAAAAAAAAAAAAGAGAGAGAGAGAACATTGTAGTCAAAACTTTCTATCAATTCAACAACAAATTTGCTTAAAACTTGTAAAATGAAATAGAAAATTAAATGTAATTTGAAATGCTAAAACACATCTAACACTATAAGTTGGTGAGCTGTAAGAGTTTGAAATTAGTTTTAAAAAGGTCAAAAACTAACATTTTCTTTTTTTTTTGCATAATGAAAAACTAATTTAGTTCCACATTACAAATCAATCTCAGTGTAAATGCTCTTCTATGCTGCTTAATGAAAAGTTTCAGGGCTACTGTACAGTGGAATGCAGCAAATTCAAACAAGTTGTTTGGCCACACCTTCACAAGATAAAGAAAGTTTTGTAAAATCATGTAAACTTCATTCCTTAAGTTGTAATCACCTGACAAAAATCCAGATGAAACTCTAGAATAAACCTCGAGTTAGTAATTATGAATCCTGAGATGCTCTGGCGGGGTTTTTGTTGTAAATTTCAACGTAAAAGAGGCAAATAAAAGCTTTTCTTTTTCAAAACTTTGCAATATTACAAGAAAAACAAACAAAAAGAAAATATTTTGAATCCCATGAAATTAATTGAACGAGTTCCATAAAAGTTGTTTCCTGCTGGATTTGCGCTCGTTTCTGCTGCTTTTCTTTGTATGGACTGAGAACAAAGGAGCCTTTACAGTAACAAAGAAGCTGCAGCGACTTATACCTGTTGATCTGATTCCAATAAACTGGAACAAGTTTCTTGGAGATTTTCGAGACGAACCTATTTTGTTTTCATCTCATAATCCCTATTTTTTTGTCTCCAAACACCATTCCTTGCTCGTGCAAAAAAAAAAAAAAGTTTAATTCTGTGTCACCGTTTAGTTACTTGGAGACTTTACACCTGATTGCATTGTGCTGAATTCCCACAGTGCAGGAGCAACTTCGCCAAAACCGCGAACACCACTGTCACCAAAACAACGCAACAAAAAAAATAAAAAAAAAAAAACTATTTACGAACTAGTTCTGAGCCAAGTCACTTTGTCTTTGTCTCTGCGTGCGTAAAAAATGTCCTTTCCTCCGCAAACTTCTGACAGCCAGTTGCTTTGTCTTGTGTGTCGCAACATCCCCAAGAGACAAAAAAAAATACCAGCGCAAACTCCATCTCACCTCCATGAAAGCGCGCTGTCACTTCATTCTAATTTGCACAAGTTGAGCGTTATTGCGCGTTCTGAAGATGCGTGTCTGAGCATCCCCTCAAGTTCTCTCCTCAAAGAGCCCCGCATCAGACAAAGGAAAAGGGGACCGCTCCTCTCGCTCTCTCTCTCTCTCTCCCCGCTGCCTTGCTTTCTCTATGTCTCTCTCCCTCTCCCTCTTGCTTTGTGCTCAAGTTTGAGCGCTGACGCACCAACTACAGCCGCAACTTTTAACTGGAAATAAATTCAGAAAAATCGCTCCGGGGGTGGAAAGCGGAGGCAGTATCCCGCCCGGAGACAACTCACCTGCGGGGGTCGGCTGGCTCGGTGCGCGCTGCCGTGCGTCGCGGGGAGAGCAAAAAAAAAAAAAAGTTTGAGAGGACACATCTAGCTTTGTGTTGTGAAGTCCCCCTTTGTCTACACGTGTGATAGATGGATGGGGCTCCTTTTGGCCGCGCCTAGTTCATTTCGCTCTCCATAGAGTCCCGCCCTCTCAAAGTCAAACAACTATGCACACAACAATATCGGACTGAGGATCCCAAACATGGAGGCTAATTGAAGGATGAGATTATTTTTTAATTATTTAACCAACTTCTCTTGATAAGTTTCCCCCAAATCAGTTAACTGGCTTCTCCATCTTTTCTTGACACATTTAGCAATTTCTCTCGTTTTAATTCAACTTTATTCCATTTTAATTACTTCACTTTTTACTCGTCTGCCATTTGTTTACGCATTAACGCCTCTTTGGAGCAGCTGTCTGGCAGGTTCTTCCCTTTGGGGAATGTTGCCTCTTTTTCTCTGTCTGTCTTTTAGTCTAGTGGCCACTCAAGAAACTCTTCCACATTAAAAAAAAAAAAAAGCTTTAATTCTTTCCCCTTTTTGTCCTCTTGTTGTCTGTGTTTTTCCCCAGTGTTTGTGTGCACATGGTGCAGGCTGGCTGACAGAAACTTTCCTGGATGCAGCGCCTGGAGACCACCATTGTGTCTGGACAGCAGTAGCAGAGGAACAAAGGAGCAGACAAAAGAAAAGAGAGAAAGGTCTCTTTGTTTTTTTAATGCATGTAAATATGCATAATGACAGGGAGCAGTGCTGCTGTTTTAAGGTGAAACCCAAACTGAAAAACATTATTTAGACTGATTTCATCTGGAGCTGTGAGGATTAGAATAACAAGCATTTTTCTGATACATGTAAAAAATATACATATATAAATGTATTTTTTTTTAAAAAGGGTGTAAACTGAGAATTATGCATTTTATTGTGTTCTTTTCGATATAAACCAATGAAATGTACATATACATATATTATGTTCTGTATAATATCATGAATATTTGAGTACCAACTATAATTACACTGTAAAACTCGTGCTGGAGCTGTAGTTAAAGTAAGTACAGTCTGGACTAAATCCCACTCATCTTTATGCTTTGATGAAGGCAGTTTTCTTCAGTGGATTCCATCAACTTGAAATCACCTTAAATTGCTATTTTGATTCCAGCAAAAAGTGCAAAAATCAGGTTCACAGCACCTTTTGCGCTGTGTGTCTGACATCCACCTTTCTTTAGTTTTTTTTTTTTTGCTGCATAGAAGAAGAAAACAGTAAATCTCATGACGAGATCATGTTTTACCGTTTATATTTGGGTAAAACAAATACCTGAGTTGGAAAACTTGGAAGCTTTAAGTTGATGTTCTGTAAAATTAAGTTGCTGCAGTTTAGAAGGAACCAAATAATCTAAGCAGATTTGGGGATATTACTATTACTTGGTAACTTTATTTGGATAAATTTAATTCAATTGCATGCTACCAGTTGAAGCAGTTCATTTAAGCTGGTCCATTAATTCTCTTTTTTAGTGTTTTCTATGTAATTGCACCCCATCAAAAAATATTAGATATAACTAAATATATTATTTAAATGTATATGCATGAGCAATATTGGCAGTTTTCTGTCTACTTGCCTTGAACTAAGTTTTAGTTGTCAGCTTAACACCAGCTGGTATTTGAGTGCACCTGCTGTCAATAGCAAACATAAACCTGAGTGCATCCTAAAATGTACTGATGACAGCAGGCAGACAACTTTACTTTTTGCATCAAATAGTGTCAGAGCTCAGTCAACGTGTGGTCAAACTGTTTTTATTTCAAGCCCCACAAAAAAGGGAAAGCAGCACAAAATGCTGTTGGACTTAGAGCCAGTGGTGCATGCTGGGAAGGAGGCCAAGGAGTGGGGAAAAGTCATGACCATGTGTCCCTTCTCCTAATTGTAAGTCTTCTTTTTGTCCTGATAGCAGTAACTCCATGCATCAGAGAAAGAGAACAACCAGACAGGTGTGTATTCTCATTAACCACTCACTCATCCACAGTCAGATAAAAAAATATGTTGTCTCTGCAGCTCTACCTGTTCGACCCTGGACCTGGGTCCTACAAAAAAAAAAAAAAACAGCCAAATAAAACAGGAACTCGTCTGCGTATGATGTTTCTGTTTGTGTAAAGGCAGCCCTGTGGGAACATGTAGACGGAGGCAGCCAGGTACGGACTGGAAAACTAAAGATAACAGACTCCACCACCATCGTGTCCTCCATTCATATGCCAGACGGATGGGAGATAAATAATGAAAAAGGAATGAAGCCGCGTGTAGTGGAAACAACTGAAAAACAAGACATTTGTACAAAGGGAGAAACAAGGGAGAAAATGCATAAAAACAGAGAGAGGAGAGAAGGAGTCGTAACCCCACCAACCGCTGCTCCGTCCACCCCCTCTGGGCTGGGCTGCATATATACAGACAGGCAGACATAGAGATACAGTCATACCTCTCTCACCCCCCCTCCGGCAGAGCTCTTATCCCCCCTGCTGTGGTTTTACTGGGCCACTGACTCCAGCAGTCAGCCTGTTCTGCTTCGCTCTGCTCTGCCCTGGCTGCTGCCTGCATATCTCCCACTGTGGAGTCAGCTGAGCCAGGCATGAGACTGCACACTGAACAGGCTACATACAGCTTTAAGGAGCTTAACACACACACACACACACACA